>NW_010177917.1:0-32917 GCF_000695765.1 Mesitornis unicolor | reverse complement strand
CTGAACTGGGACCTAAGCAGTAGTCCAACCTGCAGTTACATTGACTGATTATATTTGGTTTTTGTTAGTGCTATTGCCTTTTCCAATTCTATGTAAAACTAAAGAAAAAGAAGATAAATATTTTTTAAAAAAATGTATCTTATACATAAGTTGCCAGGATGTTGGTTTTTTTTAAAGGATGTTTTCAAAGTTGAATATATCAAAATCACAGAAAATTCTACTCCTCCATTTATTTATAATTTTTAATTTATCTGGAAACTACAGTAACAAAATTGGCAGATGAGGAAATAAAATTATATTTTTGTAGAAATCTTGCACTCAGATTCAACCCACCAAAGGAGTTTGAAGGCCACAGAAGTAATTTTTAATTGCTTCAGTGACTGATCTTTAACTGCAGCAGCACTAGCGGGAAAAGATAGTGAACTAGGATTTCAGTTGATCTGAAACTGTTACAAAGCAGTATTACTGCCTCTGATTATTGAATGAAGAAGTTCAGCCATTGTGATGCAAGATTTTTGGGTTAGAACTTAGCAATCACTATGCTATTCTCACTTTTCTTTGAATGAAAAGAACCACCAAAGCCCTTCAGTCTTAAACAGCACATGCATTTCTGCAACCATAAGTAAATACATTTGCGTGTAAAATTGCATGGCTGTGTTGTTCTCATTCTTCTAATGTAAAATACTTACAAAGTGAACCACTCGGTTATTTCAGAGATTTGTTCTTAATGTATTAAAGGTTTGTAAACAACCCCCTGGCAAAACTCCAACGAAGCTTTATAGAAGCTATTCTCTACTAAAATTTATTTTAAAAATCAAGCATTTCAATGTTTCATAGGAAGACAGTAATCCAGTTGGAGAGATCTAAAAAGGTGAGGTAGAGTTAAGTAATTTCTGAAGTTCTCTGATGGAGACATAGTGGGGTATTCCCAGCTGATCTGTTATATCGAATTATAAGAAGTAATCTTACTGGTTGAATTATTTACCATTTACTTGATTGATAGCAGTATATGTTTTCATAGAAATAAATGCGTATTATAAATGACATTACACATTATCGTGGTTTAACCCCAGCCAGCAACTGAGTCCCACACAGACACTTGCTTACTCATCTACAGCAGGATGGGAGAGAGAATCAGAAGAGTAAAAGGGTGAAAACTCGTGGTTTGAGATAAAGACAGTTTAATAGGTAAAGCAAAAGCTGCACATGTAAAAAAAGCAAAATAAGGAAATAATTCAGTACTTCCCATCAGCAAGCAGGGGTTCAGCCATCCCCAGGAAAGTAGGGCTCCATCACACGTAATGGTTGCTTGGGAAGACAAATGCTGTAACTCTGAATGTGCCCCGCTTCATCCTTCTTCCCCCAGCTTTTATTGCTGAGCAGGACATCATATGGTATGGAATATCCCTCTGGTCAGTTCAGGTCAGGTGTCCCAGCTGCATCATCTCCCAATTTCTGTACAGAAGAAGCTGGAAGGACAGGTCTAGTATGAAGAACTGAAAAAGTCCTTGGCTTAAGGTGAGCATTGCTTGCCAACAACTAAAACATCAGTGTGTTATCACACTATTCCCAGCACAAATCCAAAACATAGCTTCTGTCTCCGTTTAAGGGTCAGAGAGAGAGAGAGAGAGAGCAGGATTTTCTCTCTATTGCCCCTACCCCTCCCAGGGGGAGGATTAAGAAAAAAGGGAATAGAGAGAGAATAATAATAATAAAAAAAATGCTCTGTACAAGGTTGGAAGTTAAGACTGCAACAAGTTTAATGAAAACAACAGGTGAAAGGAAAAGGGAATTAATAAGGGACAAAGGATATTTATGTACCAAACCCAATCCCAGTAGTCCAGAGTGGAAATGTCCAAGCAGTGCCTCGTGGCCGCTGCGACTGCTGTGACTCGTCACCAGGGACCGCAGTGGTGCCGGGAGCGGATGGTGGTGGATGCTGCTGAACACGTGGAGTTAGGCCCCGCCGCCCCAAGATGCGACAGGAAGCAGCCCAGGAAAGCCAGGAAAAGCCCGCGAAAACCTCGGTTTTTTATAGACTGTGGCCGGAAAGGGGAGGGAACGGTGCTGATCTCTGACCCTCCAGAGTCCTACAGACACCACCTGTCCTTCCCTTTCAGGCTGGTAACCCTTAAACCATAACAGCTTCTAACTAGCTGCTATGAAAAAAATGAACTATTTCCCAGCCAAAACCAGCGCACGCATATAAGGCATAAAGGAACCTGGGATGCTATTTTTGCCATAAAACATAGAGGGGTACCTGGGTCAGTTGTGCCTTTATGTATAAACTACATGAGCTTTTATGTGATGTAATTACCTCAGCTTTTGTGGTACTTTGATCTTGATTTATTACCAGTTCTTTATTCATGTTGTGCTATTAGTATATTGACCTGAGATATTAGTCTGTAGTGGTTTTTCAGAGATACCGAAAAAGCTTTAGGTGTTCTGTAAGATCATTTCTTAACTATGATGGAAAGTCTCCCGAAATGTGCTTGAACTGGAGGTATGGTGAATCAAGATTTGGTGAGTTGGCCCAGGCACAGCTTCCCTCCAGACACCCCTCTTCCATCCTTGTCATCTCTGCAGGGTACACTCAGTCCCTTTGGTGAGGTGACCGGTGGTGTAGGAGGTTGGAGTCAGGACGTAGCAGTTTCTCTCTGATGTTCCTTCCTTCCCTGCTTTTTTACCACTGCTCCTTCATTTCTACTCATTTCTTCCTCACTGGTGTGGGTCTTTCATGGCTACAGTTCCTCTGGGGGTCTACCTGCTTCCACATGGGCTCATCCATGGGCTACCGTCTCTCTTCTCTGCCGTGCAGTACCTCCTACTGCTCTGGTCCTGTTTGTGCCTCATTCTGGTCTCCTCAGCATCTTCTGTCCTTTATTAAATATGTTTTCACAGAGGTGCCACCAGCTTGGCTGATGGGTTCATGGTCCATTTGGGTCTCTGAAATTTGCAGGACAAAGCACACTGTAAATTAAATTTTATTTTATAAGCTCATTAAGAAATATAACAAACAAACTACCTGTAACCATTTCCACAGTAAGAGATCCATTTTATATCCGAAGAGGCAGCAGTTAATTTTCAGCTGTTTAAGTTGGTAAAGAATTGGCTAATTATTTATGCTCCCACTTTTAAGTCTTCCACTTTTCTGAGAAACAAATAGTATTGGTCATGTTATGAGATGATATAAACTGTACTGGGCCAAACCAAAGGTCTGTTCAAGCCATTATACTACATAATGTACTGAACGTTTACGGAAGGAGTTTTAAAGGAAAGGAAAAATTGCCTGCTCCTTGGTGTATACACTTCACATATTTCAGAATTTCCACTAAATGAACATGTTCATTTGATCAATAAGGTATTTTCTGGAATGAGCTTTGCAGGATATTTTATTTTAGTTAATACTGATTTTTCAATTAGTTTTGGTCCTTCTGACACTAGTTTTCAGTTAACTTTGACCATGAGTATTTGGGATCCTACAGTGAATTGTTACTAGTAGACAAAAAGTTTAGTACAGGAAGGACATACTGGTTAAGGCCACTTGTGTCCTACCCATGTCCCTGAGCAGACAGCCTGCACATACATTATACCCTCCCAAAAAGATGTTGTCACCAAAATCCTGACCTTTTTCAAATTTTCAAAATTTCTGTGGGCTCTGGCTTTTACCATGGGTGAAACAAATGTGTCTGTCCACTGATGGATGGAAGTCCTGTCAATCTGTGATGTGATAATGCCACCCATAAATGTACGGGAAATAAACCTGAACAGGTGAAGAGAGATCTCAGTTGTCCAACATCCCTTTGGCATTGGAGGCTGGAATAGCGTCCTTCAGAAGAGAGAAGAAATAATCCGTCACCATCCTGTGGTTGCTAGGGTAGTTTTCTTGGATTTAGTCACATTAAACAAGTATTTGTAAGTCGATTCTTATGTTTTGTCACAGAAAGTACTTGCAACACTTTTTCTTGTGCCAATTCTATTCAGTACCTTTTAATTTTTCCATCTCTTCATTAACTTACTTTGGCCGTGATTTTAAAGGGGTCTGAGAGTTAGGTGCTTGCTGTATTGGAATAGAAATACAGGGAGATCTCCTGAGAGCCACTGAGGAAAACCAGCTGTGAACAACTGAGTCCTAAGTAACAGAAAGGCAGCATTTTCATTTTCACACATCTATTTTCACTTCTGAACAGCAGCACACCATCTAGTTAGGCAGTTGCACGATTATCCCAAAACGAAGCAGCTGTCTCGACTCTAATCTTGCCCTCCTATCCTTGCACTGAGGCTTTTTGATTAACTTTTTATTCTTAGGATAGCAATTTGTACCAAGGATCTAATTAAGAACTTTATGTAACACAGCCAAAGTCCTCCTTTTGCGAGTCTATCTCACCTCAGTCCTACTAATCTGGCAGCTTTCGGTATGAAGCATTCTGAAATGTCTGATATTTCAAGCTATCTCTTCTGGTTGAAAACAATTTCAGCTATTGAGAATCAGGAACAAGATTCATTTGATTCTTTTGTCCCGGTAAGGAAAACTGTAATGTATCTCTAAAATAAGGCATGTTTTTAAAACCTTAATTCTTAGGCTTCTTTTTTGGGAGAGGGAAATAGCTTAAACTGAACTTCTCTGCTGAGCTGAGTGAGCTCAGACTTCTGGCCATAGTTCTTCTGTGTTTCTTACTGATGAGTGGGAAAGAAGAGCTGGTGATTTAATAAAAGCTGGTGATTTCTGGGCAGAAAACATATACTTCTGTATTTCTGGAGTTAAAAGATAATACCAACATTTCTATTCTATGATCACTTTAATAACAAAGAAAAGAGAGAACTTCATTACATATGATTCTCATTTCCTGAAAACTATATAATTGAGATATAGCTTTTAAATTAAGGAGTATTTATCAACCATATTTAATAAATATAAATTGAATTTATGGATATTACTGCCTATCATAAAATTACATACAATAATATGATATTGCATACTGTGTATAAAATAATACAGTTTATTTGATCGATCTCTTCCATGCTTACATCAATATGAGCTACTAATTTTAATCATTTTACTTTCAAGTATGTTAAAAAACATTTTACTTATATTAGTGTCATGTGCACTGGGAATATTTCTTTTCCTATATACAGCAGCAGATGCAGGATGATGCCTTTGGCAACCAGTACTGAGCTCATAAGTGAGCAAAACTGAGTCTTTTCAGTTCCAGATGGGCTGATAGCAAAAGATGCTCGGACCTCTGTTTGTGTATGAGTAGAGAGCATGTATTATAATCAAAAAAGACATTTCAAGATGTGTCACAAAGCATATAGGAGTGTCTGAAGGATGAGCTGACTTTAACTTTGGAGTCTCTTGATTTCTCCTTGTTACGGCTGCCCTAAAAAACCTGATGTCTCCCGCAGATTCTTCTTGCTGTAATATTTTCTATGTCATTTTTCTCTCGTTCCTCTGAAGTACACGATGTTCCCATTTCTTGTCCTCTCAACCAAACGTTTATTTAGTATCAGGGTCAGGTCTGCAGTGGAGTTTTTGTGTTAGTGCTTAGGATTGGTGTACCGGCCTGTGAAGGTGTTAATTTTCCCCTGACGTCCCATGGCGAAAATCAAGATATACAACAAGATGAGAATGGTAAAGATGATATTTCTGCCAGGCATCATGATTTATGGAGGAGGGGGATATGTTGAAAATTTTCCGTTTCATTTGGAGGGTGGGATTGGTGCCTAAAAAGACAGGGTAGGAGGAGACTGATCTGTCCAAAGGGTGCTTTGGTAAAGGCTGCCTCGTGTCCGTGTCCGAATGTCAGTTGCGTGAAATGGATGTTGAGTTGTTGTTTGAGGGTGAAGCACTGTTGTTCAGGCTCAGGGGAAATCTAAATTCCTAAAGGTGAATAATCTGAGGACTGCATTCTTGGATTTGGATGCCTCTATTCTGCCTACATCCTGCTTCTGCAGCCAGCTCCTTTTCTGTTTCTAGGTGCTATGCTTAGTCCTCTTCCAGGTGTTCTCTCCTATGACCTGAAATGTTGGGGTTTTTTCCCTTCCTAACAGTAATCAAAGCTTTATTCTGACAGTCTTCCCCTGGAACTTTTCCGTTAAAAACAGAGAAACAAAGCGCCATCATATCAGAGACAGACATCCAGGAGCTTATTATTATTATTACTGTTACTATTATTATCATCATCATCATCATCATATATTATTTATTATTATTTGTTTTTATTTACTATTATTATTATTGGAAGAGGATGCCTTGGTTTTATGAACCATTTAATATTCAAGTGTTTATGGGGATCGTGTAAATGTGCGTAAGGTTGTTGTGACATTTGAAGTTCCTCTAATTGATTTGCAACCCATCTTCTCAGTCTTGGTAGATCGGTTCTGACAGTTTTTAGGTTTTATGTCTCTGTGACTTTTTACATTCATTGTTCACTACAGTGACAGTGAGAGGTCAATGTTGTCTCTGTGTACAAGAAAAGTTGTTTCATTTTATGGAATAAATGGCTTTTAGTTATACACATCCACACAGTAAATCCAGAGAGTGCAGAACTCGCCTAGTCCTGTCCAGGTCATTGTTATTAATGTATATGATTAGTTACATCCTAGATATTTGTGTCTTTCACAGAAGAAAATACATCTTGAAATTGGTAACTATAAGATATCCTATAATCTAAGAACAATCGTATTTCAAAGTGATGCCTTACGCTACTTTTTGTGACTGTATTATCAGTAAAAATGCCATGTTACTTGCTGCTAGATAAGTCACTGTTAAAACTGACCCCATCTATTTTAATTCAGTTTAAGATAATAATGGTTTACTAGGTCTCTCTGCATCCAGTTCTAGCCAAAACAACACTGTTTAGAAATGACAGAATGTTAAAATATAAAGATGAGGAAAGACCTCATAGGTCATCTCGCCCATCTGTCAGAATGTGAGTACTGCCTACAGGATGTGTTTTAGTGCTTAGAGTAGGTTTATACAAAGAGTTTTAGGCAATAGGGCCTTTAACTTTCCGCTAGGGAGATCATGCCGTAGTTTGATGGAATTGCCACATGATTGTATCCATGGATGAAATCTGCTTGCCTGCCCTTGGCATGAAAGTGAAAAACACTGCCATGTTAAAAAGAGCAAAATATTTGTTGAAAACCAGGCAAGTATCATTTTCCTGACTTTAAGTGTTTCTTGGCATCTTTCATAAAATCAAAGATTATTTTTATTTATATTTCTTCCATTTTTTTTCAGTCTGACTTTTTAAGTCTGTCTTTTCAAAACTGACACAACTATTTGCACCCTTAATTTAATTTGGTCAGGTTCACAAGGATGCTCTTCACTTGATTACTTCTTGACAGGAATTGCCTTCATAGACCTATAATTTTGATTTAAATTAGGGGTATTTTGAAGGTCCTGTATGAGTTATTTGAAAGACTGTCAGTTTTGCTGTACCCTCCCGTCATGTTGTTTGTGTTTCTCAGCCTTGCAATGGCCCCAGGTGTTACTTAAGCAACGACATATAGTAGAGCTGCTCTTAAGGCAGTGTTACTACACATCTTGAGTTCAGCCCCTTTGCATGGATTCTTATTCTACAAACCTGTGGTGCCACATTGCGTTGATTTTGTGTTTTGAAATTTTATGGTAAATGCTATTTCTAAGAATTAAGAGGTTGACAGCAATAGCATCTTCATAGACCATATGCTAGCAGAAGAAAATGTAGCTTTCCTTCTCAGTGGAAAACTCCTCTCTGATCAATAAACAGTTGCTGCTTTATGTGTTCCTATTTTTACACGATAACTTAACTTTCTGTGTGGCTGCTTCCACTTTCTCTTTGTTGTCTCTGCCTCTCAATTCAACATTTTATTTTATAATTAAAGACTTTGTTCTTTTTCTTTTGTCTGCTGTTGCAGTCTCACCTCTAATACACGATTTGTAGATTTATCAGAAAATAGGATGAATATATAAAAGATACTGAACAAATATCAAAGCTTCAGAAGAACAAGTGTGTTGCAGGCAAAACAGACTCAGCTTCAAGGAATTTAACTTTATTGCCAATTCATAGATTCACAGAATCACAGAATGTGTTGGACTGGAAGGGACCTTAAAGCTCATCCAGTCCAACCCCTGCCTTCAGCAGGGACATTGGGACCAGATCAGGTTGCTCACAGCCCCATCAAGCCTGACCTTGAATATCTCCAGGGATGGGGCCTCCACCACCTCTCTGGGCAACCTGTGCCACTGATCTACCACCCTCATGGTGAAGAGCGTTTTCCTCATATCCAGCCTAAATCTCCCCTTTTCCAGTTTAAAACCATTCCCCCTCATCCTATGGCTCCATGCCCTAGTGAACGCCTCCTCCCCAGAATTCTTATAGGCACCTTTCAGATCCTGGAAGGTCGCTATAAGGTCCCCCTGCAGCCTTCTCTTCTCCAGGCTGAACAACCCCAACTCTCTCAGCCTGTCTGTGTAGCAGAGGTGCTCCAGCCCTTGGATCATCTTTGTGGCCTCTGGCCCTTCTCCAGCACTTCAATGTTCTTTTTGTGTTGGGGACTCCAAAGCTGGACACAGCACTGCAGGTGAGGTCTGAGCAGAGCAGAGGGGCAGAATCCCCTCCCTGGCCCTGCTGGCCACACTTCTTGTGATGTAGCCCAGGATGGGGTTGACTTTCTGGGCTGCAGATGCACATACATGCATACATACATACAGTTAACATAAGCATTTTATTCTTGAGTACTGAGAAACATAGGAGATAAAGTTAAACTAACATGTAGAGAAAACGCCTCTTTCCCAGGCTCAGCTTCACTCCAGACACCTCCCCTGCCCCAGTTACCATCGCTGGTCACACTCAGTCCCTCCTCTTCATGGGCCACTGTCCCTTTCAGGTGTTACCTGCTCCACCACGAAGTACCACAGGTGCAACTAACTTCTTCTTCTAACATCCAGTGAGGAAGATGTGCCTGCAGCCCCCGTTACCGAAACCTCTTTTATTTGTGCCCACTACAAGGTGGAAGGCAGGTATGATACAATGTTCATATTTCAGCAGGCTGCGTTCCTTAAAAGGGACACTTCAGTGTAGCAGACTAAGGTATAACAAGACAAAATGACTAGAAATATGACTTTTGTTTTCTTCTGTGCAAATTTTTAAACTATGAGGGAAATCCTAAAATCTGAAGGGAAATGGTATGTGTGTGTATTTCTACCGTCTATGAACCTAAACAAAACTGCATCATCCTACAGGGGATATTCTCTTTTCTCAGTCAGACCTGATGGTATTACACAGATTCACGAGGAGAGTCCTTGCTAAGCTCAGCAGCCTGCAACGTTCCTGCTGGGCGCTACAATCTATAAAATTACGGAAAAGTGGCAGTTTTAGCATGCGCTGTCCTGCAAGTCACCCACAGAGCACCCAGTGTCTGAGAGAACCTGAGGCTGAAAATGGTTGTCAAGCCCTTTCGTAAAATACTCAATAATTTATGTAGCAGTGCATCTCCATTGAGAAATGCCTTTTACGCCACACAAGTGGCAGAAACAAGTAAAACACCTGGCTTGCCCTGAACCCTGGATAGCTTCACTTTATCCACCGGTGTTTCTTATCTTTTGAAATAATGTATTGTGAATGTTGTCATCCTGCAGTGATTTAGGGTTTGAAACAAGCTGTCAGCAAGCGATATATTTGGAATTATTTTGTTAATTTTATTCCTCACGTAGTGATTCTGGGACATGAAGACACTCTGGGACATCAATTAAAACTTTTGCAGAGGACGTTAGGTTAGAAGTTTACTTCTACTGGCATAAAAATCAAACTCTTCTTTGCTCCAACACAGCCCAAGTTAACTTTCAGTTTGTTGCAGATTCAAAATCAAGTTTAATTCTTTAAGTTCTTCCTAAATATTGTTAAAGATACATTCATTAAATGAAGGCATTTGGCAAAATAGCTTTGCTCCTATACATAGTTAGCCAGAACTAGTGAGTTACGTTGATGCGTTTTATGGACCACTGTACCCCCCAGCTCACCTCCCAGCATCTTCAGTGCTGATACAAGATCAGAGGTGATTTTGCTACTTCTGTTACACCTGAGACACACTTTCTAAAGCTCTCAAGATGCTTTCTTCTGTATTTCTTATTCTTTCCTCTCTGTGGGGAGGTCTTGGTCTCTTCTGCTCTTGCCAGGCAGATGTGAGTGCTCTTTGACACTGTCTCCTTTATTTTTGGGCTGCTGTACACAGTGCTCAATGCAAATGCTTAGTTCCGTAAAACAGATGTTCCATCCCTTTGAATTAGTGTTCTGATACTCTTCTTGAATAGATACTGAATTCTGTAGTTTCCCTATTTCACATTTAATTTTACATTCAGGGTTGGTTTTTTTTGGTCGTCTTCTACGCTGCAATTTGTAGTCCACTTGTTTCTGATTTTTTTGATGGTGGTTTTAGGAGTCTCCATATAGGAATTAATGTTACATTCTCCCTGCAGGTATTTCAGGCTGCAGAAAGGTAATGGGATATGGGATAACTGAGCTTGGTGTACCATGTAGATGTTGTGCTTAGGAACATGGTCTAGTGGTGGGTTTAGGACTAGTTTGATGGTTGGACTCCGTGATCTTAAAGGTCCTTTCCAACAGAAGCCGTTCTGTGATTTTAAAATTACAAAGTCATGCCATGGGTGATGCAGCCTTCACTCTTGAAGAGAAAGGAGGGACAGAAGGGCTGTGGTTTTGCTTTGGTTTTGTGGTTTTTATTTTCTCTCTATGGAAGAAGTTTTGTCTTTATGGACATCACGGCTGAATCGTGTGCTGTAGAATGCAGCTGGGTCAAGTAGGATGCCTAAAAATGGGGTGCATGCTTTTGTTGTAGTCTGTGTTTGAGTGTCTGTGTATACACGTGTATGGGAAGGATTATATGCATACAGGTGTCTATCCATATATGCATATGTACACACACACACGTAGTTGTCACTTAGTCTTGATAGTTTCTGTAGAAGGTTAAAATCCAGTTGGAGAGAGTTGGGGCTGTTCAGCCTGGAGAAGAGAAGGCTGCGGGTGAAACTTCTTGTGGCCCTCCAGTTCCTACAGGAAAACTGGGAGGGACTTTTTACGAGGGCAGGTAGCGATAGGACAAAGGGTAATGGCTTTATACTGCAAGAGGGGAGATTTAGACTGGATATTAGGATGCAGCTCTCTACTGTGAGGGTGGTGAGGCCCTGTCCCAGGTTGCCCAGAGAAGCTGTGAATGTCCCCTCCCTGGCAGTGCCCAAGGCCAGGTTGGACGGGGCTTGGAGCAGCCTGGGCTGGTGGAGGTGTCCTTGCCCATGGCAGGGGTTGGACTGGGGGAGCTTTAAGGTCCCTTCCAACCCAAACCATTCTATGATTCTGAAAATAACTTCATATAAATGTATGAAGGCTTCTACACTGCTGAGTTATGCAATAAATTAATATAGTCTTAAAGAGAACTTGCCAGGTATTTGAGATTACTTTTGTGTTCTTTTCATTGTGCACCGTTTCTTGAGTTTAGCATTCTTTTATAAAAAAATAAAATATTCATTAAAAATCACATAAAATTTTCACATAATGCCTATGATAGATACTAAATAAGAAAATAGTAGGCATTTTATTTAAAAGAAAAAAAAAAGCAAACCTGCACGGGAGTTGTTTTCATTATGCTGCTAGCTAAAAGCATGCACGCACTATAAATCCTGACAGGAGAAAACCAAACCTAATATTGAGTAGAAACATATTAGCTTAAATTTTTACTCCATTGAAGAAGATCACAGAATCACACAATGTATTGGGTTGGAAGGGACCTTTACAGCTCATCCAGTCCAACCCCTGCACTCAGCAGGGACATTGGGACCAGATCAGGTTGCTCAGAGCCCCATCAGGCCTGGCCTTGAATATCTCCAGGGATGGGGCCTCCACCACCTCTCTGGGCAACCTGTGCCACTGATCTACTACCCTCGTGGTGAAGAGCTTTTTCCCTAATATCCAACCTAAATCTACCCTTTTCTAGTTTAAAACCATTCTCCCTCATCCTATTGCTCCATGCCCTAGTGAACAGCTCTTCCCCAGATTTCTTATAGGTACCTTTCAAGTCCTGGAAGGTCGCTCTAAGGTCTCCCTGCAGCCTTCTCTTCTCCAGGCTGAACAACCCCAACTCTCTCAGCCTGTCTTGGTAGCAGAGCTGCTCCAGCCCTTGGATCATCTTTGTGGCCTCCTCTGGCCCTGCTCCAGCACTTCAATGTCCTTTTTGTGTTGGGGACTCCAAAGCTGGACACAGCACTGCAGGTGAGGTCTCACCAGAGCAGAGCAGAGCAGAGGGGCAGAATCCCCTCCCTGGCCCTGCTGGCCACACTTCTTGTGATGTAGTCCAGGATGGGGTTGGCCTTCTGGGCTGCAGATTTTATATTATTATAATACACAGAAATTTTAAGATCGGGTAGATGTAGCAGAATGTCGTTCAGATGTTTAAAATGGAAGATGTGACCAGTTTAGGTAATTTCATAGCATAAGTTAGCTGAGGTCTCAGGTTTTCAGTAGCATCACTCATTATCACTTTATTTTTTGCAGTGTATCTTTCCACTAATATTGATGGTTGTGTCTGGGCAGATTTTTCAAATGTGTCATCTTTTTATAAAATTGTGACAAATGATACGAAGTCTAAAGAAATGTATACATATCAGGTGTCAGAATTTTTTATGATAATACACTTCTAAAAAGACCATAAGGAATGTATTTCTATTTTTGTACCCAATTCTAGAGTGTCCATATCCAGACTTAAGAACATTCCAGAATCTGGCATTGCCAAGATTGGTTAAATCTGTTACTTTCTTTGGAGATGTGATTTAAGATAGACTTGGGGAAAAGTTCTGAAGTACAGTGGAGATCAAATCTCAGATCAGATCAGAGATCTAGGAAATAAATGAATGTTTATGGCCCATTCACTTTCAAAAGCCCATGGACACGTGCTGAAGAGGTACTTCTAAATATAGGATTTAGGCCTAAATTTCTGTTCAAAGCACTGATGTAGGACACTTTGCATCGATTTCTTTTGCGAGTCAGTAGAGATGTGGTAATGGGACCTCTGTGTGAGTCTTGTATGGGATTTGGCATTCTAGAATTTGACAGATGGCTCCACCCTGTCTAGAGATAGGAAGGTTATCACCTCAAAATTTAATGGGTAATAACATTTAGTTGAATAATACCTTCACTGGAGATTGAGATGTATCATAATTATCTCTCTTTTTCTGTAGAGCTTTTCCCATTGACATTTCTGTGTCCTTCACTGGATCTGCTACTGGGCAAAAAGTTACCCTTAGGTTAATGATTGCTAATTCCAACTGCTCCCAGGCAGCATCAGTACAGGTGAAACTTCCACAGCTGTAGAGGAAATGCTTTCCTGCCGTTCACCCTGGCAGCCTGTGAATCCACACAGAAATGATCAGTTTTTCCTTAGGTTTAAATTGGGTTGTTTTGTTTAAATAATGTCACAGCTAATACAGTTTTAAATAGGAAATTATTCCTACAGATTAAGTAAAAAACCAACGCAAAACCATAAGTTCAAAAATAAGGCCAACTTATTTGAAAGGCACTATTTACCTTTAAATTATATGGCTTTATATGAGGTTGAATTACTTATGTGGGGAAAGGCCTCAAGGATTTCTTGAGGAATTTTTCTTCTATTTCTGGCAGCTGCCGCCTGCAAGCAAAGCTGCTTTTGATTTCTGTTTGTCTCGAACAGTAGGATTGTTTGCTGAAAAGCTGTTCAGAGAAGCTCTCTTTTTATATTTTCTGTTTAATAACAAGAAAATTACTTTTTCTCCTTAGTCTTCCAGTTGTAATTCAGTGGTAAATACGACAAAGGTTGTCTGTATTCTGTGATCTTGAGGCCTCGTAGCATACCATAGAATTACTGTTTTGACAACTAATTTATCATTTAATCTTCCCTGCCATTGTGTGTCGGTGTGAAACTATTTCTTGCAGTTGCGAAAGGAAACTCTTGAAAATGCAAAATTAATTTAAAGTAATTCAACATTATCTTAAGTCTGACACGTTCTAGCTGAGATGATGCTGCATGCCCTATTCACGTACAAATGCAGGGGCTGCTCCACTTGATATTTTCAAGACACAAAGTGCTAACAGTTTGAAATAAGATGAAACAGCAACTGAATATTCCAGAAGGTGTTTTAGAATTTAGAGCTGGCTACCTGGAAAGATGAGTCCTTAACTCTAATGTACAGTCCACAGAGCCAGGTGTCTGCAAAAGATGGTAGTCAGTCACTGATGGTAATACATTCACTGTATTATTACTCTAAAGTTCACCACCTCTTTATTTTGAGTTTGATTAAATGTAATAAAGCAGTAATGTAGGTAGTGATGGCGATTCCTTAACAGAAAAACAAGCAGTTGAGAGTTCTGAGTCAATTTAAAATCACAGCTAAGAATATATATAGGTGGATAGTTTCAAAATTATTGCATACTTGTTTTAGTGTTTTCTGGATAAGAAGTAACGTCCTGTGCTCATTATTTATAGTTACCATATACCTGTGCAAGTAGTTTCATGATCTGTCGTTGAATACAGCACTGCATTGTAGGAACAGTTAAAGCAAGGTGTTATGAATGCTCCAAAAAGAATGAAATTCAATATAAAATGGATAGTCTATAAACTATGAATGCTGTAAGCAAAACCACTCAACCAGGATAATGCCAACACTCGTGGCAGAGGGAGAGTTCATCTTTTCTGAGAGGTATGAGTCATGTCATACACTTGTAGATAATTTGGTAGCAAAGTAAATGTTCATGAACTAGGCCGTGTGCCTTTTTGTTCTCTTTCTCCTGGCTTCAAGTGCTTTCACTGTATCTTGCTTTTAAGTTGTGCTTTTGGTGGAAAAGCAACTCGACTGTCTGATTTGCTGCAAGCAAAACAGTCTCCTGTATATTTGTGGAAGCAAAGTCTGTTCTGCTCAGATCCTTGAAGAAGAAGAAGAAGAAGAGAAAAAAAATAATCTCTTCCTCCTTTTTTACATTTTTTCCCCGAAAGCTATTCAAGTTTTGTCCCAGCTCTGCCAATCTGTCACTGCAGCTGTCAGTGCGATGCCTTTTCTTCAAAGCACGGAGATGGCTCAGCTGAAAGCGCTGCTTCTAATCAAGGGCAGGGAAAAGGTCTGGGCAGGTAGCAGCAGGTATAAAGCCAATGGCCCGCATGGTACATTGTCAGCATGATATAATAGAATCATTGAATGGTTTGGGTGGGAAGGGACCCTAAAGCCCCCCTAGTCCAACCCCTGCCATGGGCAGGGACACCTCCACCAGCCCAGGCTGCTCAAAGCCCCATCCAACTTGGCCTTGAACGTTGCCAGGGAGGGGGCATTCACAGCTTCTCTGGGCAACCTGGGCCAGGGCCTCACCACCCTCACAGTAGAGAGTTTCTTCCTATTATCTAGTCTAAATCTCCCCTCTTCCAGTTTAAAACCATTACCCCTTTCCCTATCACTATCTGCCCTTGTAGAAAGTCTCTCCCCAGCTTTCCTGTAGGACCCCTTCAGGAACTGGACGGCCATAATAAGGTCTCCCTGGAGCCTTCTCTTCTCCAGGCTGAACAGCCCCAACTCTCTCAGCCAGTCCTCATAGGGGAGGTACTTCAGCCCCTGATCATTGTGGCCTCCTCTGGACCCGCTCCAAGAGCTCCATGTCCTTCAGTACTTGATGTATAGGTAGGGATTCAGGCAGAAAGGAAAGTGCACGAGGAATGAGGAAAACAGAATCACCCAATTCACCACTTTCATTAAAATTCCCTCATTTGGTGATTGAGTTGGATTGCAGCTGCAGAGCTGTGAATATGCTCACCAAGGCCTCTTCCTGTCTTTAAAATCTGATTGCAAGTCTGGGAGCCCTCTGGATGCTACCTGACTGCAGAAAGGGCTGTCTCCTTCATGAACTAATTACTGCTGATTTGAATTCATCCTGCAAGTTAGGCAATTAGACCTGTAAAATTTTAGAACTCCCTAAACATAGGTAGATGATTCAGCTCTTGCCAACCATCATCTCTCTTAAAACTTAAACCAAATTAAAACCAGTTTTGATAGAGTTGTTTTATAGCTGGGAAAAGCTGAGTAGAGAGTAATTAAATGTCTGGTTTAAGACAAAAGAGCAGGTCAAAGGGCAGAGCTAGGAATAAAAAAGTAATTTTCTTTGTTTTCCACAAAGCCATTTCTTCTTCTCATCCAGTCTCAACCTTAGTTTATACGTGTGTGGGTATATATAGTGTGACAAATAAAGAGGCAGTGCTGTCTCAAAGACACAGTGGGCAGAGATTCTCAAGAGATTTTAGACGGGTTTTTTTACGTGCATTTGTTAACTTATGCACAACTGGAAGTATTCTTGAGCTGATGAGCTGCTGTGGTAGATGTGTCAGTGTTCTCTATAAGAAATTTGCAGATATCTGGGTGACCTTTCTGAGAATTTGGTGAATCAGTGCATGTGATGTGTTTTTAAGTCAGAACAGATCTAGACACATCATCCTGGAAGGTAAAATCCTCCTGACTCCCTGTTGCTACTGATCGTCTCTTGACGTATCCCTTGAGTACCCTCACTGTGATTACAGAACTGTTTTGATGCTGTTGTGTACTCTATGGCTAGCACTAAATTTAGGGCTCTCTCCAGAGGTTGCAAACTGTCTTCCCAACTCTGCATGATTAAAGCCTCCTGCTTTTCTTTAAACCATGAGCTACACACAGGACACAGCTAATAAAATCAGCTCCATTTCCTGCACTTAAATGCATTATTGTAGCTCAGGATGTCAGTGTTCTTCAGATCACCATATGTTAGAGGAAACTGAAGCAAAATGTTTGTATTAAATCAGTTTTCCCTGTGAAAAAAATTTAAAATCCCAAATCACAGACTCGCTGTCCCACATGTACATGCATACATACACGTGCACAGATAAGAACAGGATGAACAGAAAAGGAAAATGCACTTGAATGGTTTCAGTCACTATATCTAACTGAAACTATTGCTCTGTGAATTTTTGAGTGCCTATCTGTCTAATCAGGACGAATACCTTAGGAGCAGAAAATCATCAGCTTGATAGCTGGAGTTCAACTCTTCCAATCAGTGAAGAATACAGTACACACTGTGTTGAAATAAAGCCGGAAAGAAGTTCTTGTTGAAGGCTGATTCTTTACAGGCTCTGTAGGAAGGCTGGGCAGGGAAGGGTCCCGTTACTCAAAGGAGCAGCTTAAATGCTCAGGCTTCTGCTGTGGAAGGAGTGATGGGCCAAGTGAGGAGCTAGGGGTCAGCATTAGGTGGGGAGCTAACACATGGAAACACCCTGGTGGGTGCCTCTGGGAAGCCTTGTCTGATTAGAGAAAGGCAGATTGATTTACAGAGGCTAAATTGTGTCTTGCCTACCTAACAGCTTTCTATGATGAGATGAAGAGCTCTGTGCATGAGGGGAAATAGTAAAGTCATGGAATGTATTGGGTTGGAAGCTTTAAAGCTCATCCAGTCCAACCGGGACATTGGTACCAGATCAGGTTGCTCGCAGCCCCATCAAGCCTGGCCTTGAATATCTCCAGGGATGGGGCCTCCACCACCTCTCTGGGCAACCTGTGCCACTGATCTACCACCCTCATGGTGAAGAGCTTTTTCCTCATATCCAACCTAAACCTACCCTTTTCTAGTTTAAAACCATTCCCCCTCATCCTATGGCTCCATGCCCTAGTGAATGCCTCCTCCCCAGCTTTCTTATAGGCACCTTTCAGATCCTGGAAGGTCGCTATAAGGTCCCCCTGCAGCCTTCTCTTCTCCAGGCTGAACAACCCCAACTCTTTCAGCCTGTCTTGGTAGCAGAGGTGCTTCAGCCCTTGGATCATCTTTGTGGCCTCCTCTGGCCCCGCTCCAGCACTTCAATGTCCTTTTTGTGTTGGGGACTCCAAAGCTGGACACAGCACTGCAGGTGAGGTCTGAGCAGAGCAGAGCAGAGGGGTAGAATCCCCTCCCTGGCCCTGCTGGCCACACTTCTTGTGATGCAGCCCAGGATGGGGTTGGTTTCTGGGCTGCAGATGCACAGTGGTGGCTCATGTCCAGCTTCTCATCCACCAGTGTCCCCAGGTCCTTTTCCTCAGGGCTGCTTTCCAGCACATCGTCTCCCAGTTTGTATTGGTAATGAGGATTGCCCCTACCCTGGTGCAGGACCTTGCACTTGTCCTTGTTGAACCTCATGAGGTTCACCTGGGCCCACTTCTCCAGCTTGTCCAGGTCCCTCTGGATGGATCCCTCTGGCAGCAGGTGTCATTTGTCTCGATTTTAACAAGGCACAAATTCTTGGTCCTGTAGCCAAATGAGAGACTGAATGGGTGGATGCATGTGCTGCTACCAAAAGGTAGTGGTCAGCTCTTCAAAGGCCAGTAGCTGATTGCAAGTTACTTGGGGTGTTTCTAAAGACTTGATAATGGTGCTAATGCTGTTTAACACAGAGTCACAGAATGGTTTGGTAGAGTGCACTGCCAGCAAGTTTTTAGGGAACACCAGACTGGGCAGAGGACATGAAACTTTTCTTCAGTTTTGAAGGTAGCTTTACTTAAGGAAAATCTCATACAGATATAACCTTTGTTCCTCAATGGGTCAGAAGAGTTTGGTGATACTCTAAGAATGCTTTGGAAAATGACTTCTGAAAGATGCTTGTTATTTTAATAGATATTTTCCTTTAAGGCAGTGGAAAGATGCTCTCATTCTGAAGATTGCAAACTTTGTTTATATTTGGTACTAGGCCTCCTCTCAGTATGTAAAAATAAAATCAATGAAAAACAAAATTTGCTAGAGAAAACAGAATAATGTAAAAACAAATCATTTTCTTCCTGTAGCAGAGGTAGCAGTCTTTTGAGTGTATAGAGCTAAATATTCATGGAAGTAAAAACTGATTCTAAAAGGTAAATTCTCTGTTTAACCTTCAGTGACAATACAGTCATAAATAATTCCACATGCCTAAAACTACAAATAATATAATCAAATTACCTTCAGCTTTTATCTCTCACTCCAAAATGTCCCGTTTTATGGGGCACAAAGGTAATAAATGGGTTTGGGTGTACAGTATCTTTTCAGAGGCTAAGCATTTTAATATTAAGCTGTATCTTACTATGACAACTGATATATGCCACGAAATGTATACACACTACGTTGTAAGCATTTTGCTTTTGTTTATTTTTATTCACAGTTTACACAATTGTATAGAAATAATGGCCTTAATAATCAGTTACTGTTGTGCAGTACCATACAATTTCTCTGAACACAGAGTTATCTGACAATAACTACACCAAAATTGGAAAGAAACTCTGATATTCTCAACGCATTTGAATTGCTGTTCTAGTGCTGCATTCTTAATTTGGGTTATGTTACTTAGGGTTTTGAATATTTGACAGTAGAAATATGATCAGTGTTTTCAGTAGTGCTGTAACCATCCCTGCCATGCAGGAAGAGGCTCTGCAGTCCATACAGCTTTAAAATACAGACACTCATGAATTGACTAATACTTAATGTAGATAAATAGAACAAATGAGCTGCTATGCTAAGCATTCCTAAGTTCATCAGTCCAATATGATGCCTGAAGAGTCTTTGCTGACCGAGCAGGCATCAGGCAGGCCGAGAAGGGATGCACTCCATCACTTCTTGTCCTACACTGACCACATGTTGATCCTTCTCCTGAGTTGAGCAGTATATTGACAATCCTGTAGTTTTCTCTAGAGTCTGAGCCAAGGTTATGTATCTGGGTCAACTCAGAGCTCAGCCTTGGGTCATCACCACCAAACCCCAGCATGGGAAGAGGAAGAGGTTGGGGCATTTCAGGTGGCTGGAAAGAACTCTGGACATATCCCATAGGGTTCATCACTAAGTTAAAAATCAGCTTGGACAGATTTACAGGTTCGCAGATCTTTTTAATCTGGGTCTATATTTCAAACTGAACATCTACTGAGTGCTTATGAACCATGCAGAAAGTTTTGCTTTGACATAAATATCCTAGTATACATGCATATATATATATGTGTGTGTGTGTGTGTGTGTGTGTATGTATATATACACACTGCACACCAATAAGTATTGTAAATGTAAAATGTTGAGGTTTGTCCTCTGTAAAGATCAGTTGTTGATCTTGGTTGTGCTCAAACAAAAAAAGTGGGCTTACTGGTTAAGGAAACCTGAAACCCTCAACCTCAAGGTCCCCTAATTGTAAATTGAATACATCGTGTTTCTCATAATTCTACTAAAAAATGAGTGGCTAGTTATTACATATTCAGGAACTGATCCAAAACGTGATGAAAATTGAAAGAAAGGCCACGGTGAGCTCTGATTTGGAGGCTGAGAAACTATTTCCTTCATCCTTAATTGACTGAACAGTGCTGAAAGTTAGTGTTGTATGATGTGAATTCAATGGGAAAACAGGCTTTTAGACTTGATACATCATTATGAGCATTTTGATATTAATGAATTTCATGTTTTTAAATATATTTTCTCTTTTTTTCCCCCCTTTCAGGCAAGCCCTGCCCCTATAATTGTCAACACAGACACCTTGGACACAATCCCTTATGTAAGTATTGTTTTTTTAATAATATATAGAATTTGTTTATTTTCCCACAGAAATTCTATTCAGTATTGCATGGAAGTTATACACAAATCTTACAATTAATCGTGTCTCTCACAGTTAAATGGTTAATTCTTTTCTAGAAGAAGAAATCAGGAATGATAATTGCACTCGGGTGAATTATACCATATTGTATACACATAATTTCTAGCTTAGACTTCAACACATAAACTGTACCTTAGTAAAACTAGCCTTTCTGATTTCATTAAGCCTTTCCTCCTTACCAGCAACATAAAGTATGAATATTTCCTGTTAGAGCTGCATGCACACTCCTAGTTTATTAAAAAGATATCTAGATGCACACTGTAATATTTAAATAGTGCAAACAGCTCTTCATTTGTCTGTCTTTATTCAGTTTGTAGATGAAAGCTGTTCCTGATAATTAACAGCACAAAGTAGATGACTTCATGTTTTCTTATTAATGCCTCTTCGCTTTATGCCTTCTAGAAAAAACAACTTTACCCTAAAATAAATGCATGTTTTTATTAGAGTTTAAAAGATCTGCTTTTCTACAAGCATTTGATATCATCGTCATTTTAGTCTGTAATAGCAGCTATAGTTGAAAATAAAGGACACAGAGAGTGACAAAGTGAATACATCATAGAGAAAGTAACAGGCTTAAATGTTTGAGGGCAAGAAAAGGAAGTCGTAAGAAGCCAGCCAGCCAGCATCTCATCTTCCTCCTTGCCTACTCTTAGTTATCTTTTTAAAGCTCCTAATTAATGTCTCTCATCTGTCGTGCTTTGTCCACATCTGTTTCTTATGATACCAATGCGTAAGCCTAATTATTTATCCACCTACACCAATCATGTCGCTGGGCTCTGTCTTTTAGAAGACTATTGATGAGCAAGTTTAATAGGGGTTGCCCTGGCCAGCTTGTTTGTTTCTGACAATTTATAAAACTTAGAAATTATTGTGCGGAACACATGTAAAAATCACAGGCAAGAGCAATTTAGAAGAATGACATTGCTGTAATGCAGAAGAGAATTAAGTCCCTTGTTGGGAATTTCAACCTTTGCGAAGGGTGGAAAAGTTAAATAAAATTTCTCTGTTAATTTGCATTCAACTTTCTTAAAAGGGTCCTATCATCTGTAAGTCTCAGTTTTCCTTTCTAACATCAGAACCATCTGCTCTACTCTCACTTTCAATAGCTCTGGGTTTTCTTCTGTTTTAATGAGACATTTTACACTTAGTGTTCTCCAGGTCTACCAAGAGGGACGTTGTGAACCCTCGTTCTCCTTTCCAGTGCTGGATCTGTGCCCAGGATACTCTGCAGCTATGGTGTTAGAATTCCTAAATACAGATGCAATTACACCAGTGACAAGATGTTCAGTCAATGTGATTTATTCCCATAACACAGTCTATCAATACTTATACACTTCTACACCACTTTTATACTACTCTTTATTTCTCTTAACAAAAAAAGGACAAATGACCAAACACACTCAGGAGAAATATTGACAGTAGACTGAAAAGTGCCCGTGGGTTGTTTCAATCTCCAACACATGATGTGAACTAGACAAATAAACAGAAGGTGCTTGTTGTAAAAATCGACAATTCTGAGTTAGTCACCTTGCTCTTAGCAGGTGCGTAGGAAGAGTTATGTTCCTTAGGTATGGGACACAGCAGAGCTACCAAAGAGGAACTTATTTAGACTAACCAGTAAGAAATGTCAAGGTGAAGCACATCTGCTGAGCCCGGGCAGACATAATGCCCCATAGGACATAGGGTCTTTGCTTTACAAATAGACATTTATTTCTGATCAGGATTTGCATGCTTGAACATTCTCCAAAATGAGACAGACAGACAAATAACTGCTTCCTGCAACCTAATATTTGCGAGAGTGGACTAGAAGACCTGTGTTTTCCTTCCTGCTCCCAAGACTCATTCAGTTTAGTTTGGATTGGTTTCATTTTATGGTATTTCCTCTGCCAGAAAGGTGCTGTAGTCACCAGGTGAGTTATATGTTTCCTTGAGTGTGCATCACCTCCTGGCTCAGTGAACCTTCCCAAAGCAGGTTTATGGACAGCATGCGGTGGGTTGACTTTGGCCAATATCCAAACACTCTTCTTGCCCCTCTTTCCTGTGGGGCAGGGAGAAAAATAGAAGGAAGGCAAGAAGATTTGCATATTGAGGTGATGACAGTTTAATATGGAAAGCAAAAGCTTCACATGCAGGCAAAGCAAAAGGAGGGATTCATTTACTACTTCCCACTGTCAGGCAGATGTTTAACCATTTCCTGGAAAGCAAGGCTTCTTCTCGTGTAGCAGTTACTTGGGAAGGTAAAAACCATAACCACGAATGTCCCCACTTCCTCCTCCTTTCTCTGAGCTTTTATTGCTGAATGCATTATATGGTATAGAACATCCCTTTGGTCAGTTTTGGTCAGCTCTCCTTACTGAGTCTCCTCCCAGCACTTTACCTCCCCCCCGGTCTACTACTGCTGTTGGGGGAGGAAGGGCAAAATGGGAGAGAAAGCCTTGATGCTCTGCCAACTGTCTTCTGCAATAGCCAAAACATCAGTGTTGCTACCAACATTTTTTCAGGCATGAATCAAAGCACAGTGATAATGATAGTGCAGACATTAGAATATCATTTATCTTACAGGAAATACAATTTAGCAGGTATGTCCTAAACTATTTTGAGTCTTTTTGTTGTTTTTTTTTCAGACAGGTCAGTTCAGAAAGATAAGAGAATGCTGGATTTAATTATTATTTTGAAACTTGGACACTGGTCAAGCACCTGCCTTTTCAGCACTGTCAGGACTTCCAGACATGCATGGAGGAAGACTATAAATGCCTAAGGACAGCTCTGATGAATGTTTAAGTATCCTTAGACTTAGCTTGCTAGTTATTGAAGCTTCTGAAAAGTATCACTCCTTTTCAGTTACCAGAAAAAAACAAATAAATCCAGCACTATAGGGACAAAATACTGTATGGATCAGAGAAGCCAGCATTAATTATGATATTTTCTGTCCAAAGCTAAAAGCAGCCACAATGTCAGTGGACATAAAGTAGCCAATACTCTATCATAACTATAGGGTGTCTAAAAAACCCAAAATGCTGATCTTCAGATCCCTGCTATTCAGCTCCTGTTGTTAAGTCTCAACGCTCACTTAGAGTCCATGAAGCCTATGGGAGGAACAGGCAGAACTTTTTAGATGGCACCAATTGGACCATGTTTCCTATGACCACATTCTTTTTCTCATACCCTGTTTTTCTCTGGTCTTAATGCTTGTCCTTTAATTCCTTCATTTGAATTTGCATTCCACAAATCTGAGTACCATTTCTAAATTAACTGCTTGAATAAAATTAAAAGGCAAGAGGATATATACACATGTGAGACATCTCATGAAAATTTTTGACATATTACTTTTGGATTTCTGAATTTTTTGGCGGGGGGTTTTTTTAAGGTGTTTTTCATGACAAACGGTTAATGCTGTCCACTCATGTTTTTGCAAAAAAGTGCTGGTTTAAAAAAGCCACCACCATATATAATTTTTTATTTTATTTCAATCTAGTTTTTAAGTAACTGTAATGTTGCTTGTATTTACCATAACAAAGTAAGTAATCCACTTTATGCCATGTAGAAATTACTTTCAGATTTTAAACTATGGAATAATCATGGATTTGCAAACTGTGTTGAATCCAAAAGCTCCTACTTTTCTCTGACGTTACTAGCCACAACTGATAGCCTGATAGGTCCCCAAATAAGGCCAGGCTATTTTTAATGTTGTTACACACCAGATGGAGACTTCTCATGATTTTGTTTAGCTGTTGGCTCAACAGCAGGAGAAACCTGTCTTGTTGGTTTGTTTTACGCCATGTACCTTCAATTTATCTCCATTTCAAAACCAGCTCTGCTCATCCTCTCTGCCATCTTCCTCCAAAAATTCCTGGGTGTTTTCAGATGGAGGAGGCCTCACGCAACGATCAGCATCCACAAAGCATTTTCAAATGTAATGATCCCACTGGTCCACCAGAGAGAAATTTCCTTTTTGCACTTGGTATACAGCTGATAAACTGGGAGATTTGTCTCATTTACTTTCTAATGGTTTAAATTCATGTAATTAAACCTTTTGGTACTGTTGACATTCTTCAAACCTTTCAACTCAATAGTTTGGGAAAAAAAAAGTCATCCTGTGAGGGACTGTTTTTCGTCAGTATGCTTTTCTTAAATGAGATGAAAGAAAGGACTTTATTCTCTTATACTCTATGTTATTCCTTATAATTTGGGCCTACAGCAAATAACAGAAGAAATAGATAATTAGCTTCGTTTCTAGGCTCAGTGGCTTGAAAACTTTGGCTTGCCAAGCTTTGGATGTGGGGAAAAAAATGATAGAAAGCTTCAGTGGTACAAAACAAATTATTCTGTGGAATTTTAAGCACAATTAATCATTTGTGGGGGTTTGTTTGTTCTCTATTCTTTGGCTATAAATTTTAGATCTTTTTGTATAGTGAGAAGCATTAATTTGATAACATATGAATCATCTCACTTTCTCTGTGGCATAGAATAAGCCTTATTTATTTCTTTTTTCAGTTTCCAAAATACTGTGTAGTTAAGTTAAATGGAGTTATAAGTCTGGCTTTGCTTCATCTCTTTCATAAATTGATGGGAGCCTTCCTGTTTACTTTCTGATGGAATTTCATTTTACTTTCAACTTAACTCTAAGTTCACTCATGTACCATGGTTGTTCCTTTCCTCTCCCTGCGTTGTCTTAGTGATGAGATCTAAAGAATATGTACTTTATTCTCGGTCCCAATGAATTCCTTGTATTTCTTCAGCCTCCCGTAGTATTTATTTTTTTATTATTATTACTATTATTTACTGTTATTTATGTTTTATTCCTGATTTGCTTTGTGAATTGTCCCACCTATCATAGAATCATAGAATCATAATGGTTTGGATAGGAAGGGACCTTAAAGATCATCTGGTCCAACCCCTGCCAAGGGCAGAGACACCTCCCACTAGACCAGGTTGCCCAAAGTCCTGTCAAACCTGGCCTTAAACACTTCCAGAGAGGGGGCATCCATGAGATACGCTCAAGTTGTTTCCCAAGGAAGTGCTTTTCAGACCACTTAGGTTATGTTTTCATGAGATGTAATCAAATCTTTGGATTATTTCCCACATGGCTGTTGTGATAGGTCCCTGCTTGGGGACACCGGGAGCTCAGGGACAGGCAATTGTGGGGGCCACGATGATGCCAAAATGGGGAGGTTAGGAAAATATTCAGCTTTCTTTGTCATCCCAGTTGGGCAGTGCATCTGGATTCAGTGGATTAGAAGGAGGTACCTAAAGGCTTAATTAAAGGCTGCAAAGAAAAATAAATTCTCCCTATTCTGAATGTAAAAATAGGGAAAATTCAGAAATTTCTGAGAGACATTCGGTACCTAAAGGGTTTTATTGGATAATATGAATGTAGGCACAGCCTTGACCTAAATAAGTAAATTGGAGGAGGGACGTGGCCTTGTATATTTCTACAATCAAGCTTAAATCATGTGGCATTGCATAACGAATGTGAAATGTCGTATATAACTATGACTGATGAGCAAATTTTTGAAGAAATAGGTAATAGAGGAGTGAAAAGAAGTTCTTGTCTAAAAGAGAAGGATCCCTACAGAAGTAGGGAGCTCTTGGAGAAGGGATGTTTTTATTAATAAGTGTATTAAAAGATACAGATATATCAACGTATAAGTATATACATGTATACCTTCTCATTGACTTCTGTTCAGAATAAAAAGCTAAATCTGGTAGAGCTTTGTGCGAGTATTTAAAAGCTGCGTTGGCATCACTTCTCTGGTTTGGCCTTTGACTTGTATCACAGCAGTGTTGCTTGCCCTGGCAATTGCTGCTGTGTTCTGCATGTCAGCATTTCTACTGTGGGATAAGAGATTTTTCTTTTATGAGAGCAGTATTGACAAGATTGATTTAAAAGTTGTTTATAAAGTATTTTGAGATCATTAATGAAGAAGGTGCTACATAACACAAGACTAATGAACTAGCATAAAACAACTCCTCTTGAACGTGTAAAAATAGAAAAATCTTCCTGCCATCTGATGAATTAAATGGATTTTAGTGTGATGGATAGCAGAAAAATACGTTGCTGTCCAAAACCTAAAGAAAAGTACAGAATGGATCTTACGAATCTGATTTATTTTGCCTCTAATATCCGTTGTTTTTCTTCCTGAAAATCAATATATTTCAGTTCTTTTCTTTTAAAATGGACTGCTTCAGAAAGAAACATGTCTACCAAAAGGTCAAAAGTGGTTTCGAAGTAAGAATGTAGTTGTTTTTACTGGGTTTCGCTTTTAAATTCTAAATGCAATTTCGAATATTTAAGCCTCATCAAAGACATAATTTTAAACCAGGCGAAAAAGAAACTCTTTAAAGTAAAATAACTTCGAGATTTGATGAGATTTCTTTTATTTTCCTCAGGAATGGGCACTACTTTGCATATTTGAGTGCTACATGTCATATTACAGAAAAAATCAGAAGAAAACCTTCATTGTGTCTGGATGTAGGTAGAAATGTCAACATCCTGTCAATCCAACAAGCGAAAGCATCGCTTGGTCACGTATCTAATTACTCCTTCACACTCCTATTCTGCAAAATTATAATACTTTCCATTTTCAATTGACTGTGAATAACCCTGGCCTTTATATTCAATCAAGAAGCTCTTTCTATAGACATTTGATTGAAACATTGCCATTAGCAGACTGGCAGAGAGGAGCTTATTGAACTGTAACGAGAGCACATCACACACTTGTCTGTGGCCCTCTGCTTCAGGTGGACACAGCATAGGAAATGTGTAACGCCTTGTGCTTTCTGGATTTGGACTCTTCAGAGTTCATATTTTTTGGAATTTAAGTCCAGAAGCAAATTCTTTGCATTTACCAGTCTTTAGTTCACACATTGGAGCTTATGAAGCAGACTTTCTGACAAAAAGGTAAACTCAAGTTAGTTTGAATCACTGGAATGTGTCCAAAGAAGAGCAATGAAGCTGTTGAAGGGTGAACTGGAAGACAAGAATTACGAGGAATGGCTGAGGGAACTGGGATTGTTTAGTTTGGAGGAGAGACTGAGGGGAGACCTTATTGCTCTCTACAACTGCCTGAAAGGAGTGGGTAGCAAGGTGGGTGTGGGTCTTTTCTTCCATGTAAGGAGTGTTAGGACAAGAGGAAATAGCCTCGAGTTGTGCCAGGGGACAGTTAGATTGGATATGAGGAAAAATTTCTTTACTGAAAGAACACTGGAAGGGGCTGCCCAGGGAGGTGGTGGAGTCCCCATCCCTGGAGGTGTTCAACATGTGGATGTGGCACTTGGGGACATGGTTTAGTAGCCATGGTGGAGTTGGATTCATGGTTGGACTCGATGATCTTGGTCTCTTCCAACCTTTAATGATTTTGTGATTCAACACCAGGCTTCTGGGTACCCTCTGCCCACCATTAGGCAGTCGGTCCTTTGGACCACACTGAAACAAACCCCCTGAAAGTGCAGTCGTGCTTTGCTTTGCATAGTCTGTTCCTGTTGGGCTGATCTTCATACCCTTGTGGCCTCTACAGTGGGGAAACAGCAAAGCACTGCTCTATCAGTTATTTTTATCACTCTGAGAAAAACCATATATACTTCTGTGGGTGTATGGGGATGTATATACACCCCTCCTCTGTGCCCAGGTGTACTTCATTTTGAATTCACCCAAGATCCATCCATGAGGTTGGTATGTGCTGCAGAAAGCAGAGTAGGTCTGTTAGAGTTGTTTGAAGCACTTGGAGATTTGAGTCAGCCTAGAATTGCATGGCCTGAACTGACCAAAATTAAATTTAGTTTGAATTTGGTTTTCTCTTGCTCTCCCTAGCCTTGAATTAGCTTTTGCTTTTGTATCATTTCTGATGCATTACACTACAGACCCACAGCACTTAACATTACTGCATTTTGCAGCAGTAAGCTAAAATGAGCAGGTTCTGTGGGTTTGCAAGGATCCCGCGGCTAACATAACCTCTTGAAAATATGCTTGTATAGTAAAAACCATGGTCTTAAGCCATCAAACCCATTGTCTTCCATAAATATTTCTCTTCATTTTAATTTTCATTCTTTTGCATAAAAGGCTTAATTGGGATATATAATTAACAAACTGTTGAAGCCCTTCCAATACACAAGTCTATTTTCCCATGGCAATAGCTTTATTCTGAATTACTTTGTCATGAAATCACAGTTCTGAACTGAATTGGGCAACAGCGTAAAGAATACAAGTGAATAATTATTTATCCATTGACAGTTTCTTTGTGGTTTGAGACAATGGCACTTGTAGGTAGACTTCATTGTAGCAGAAAGGTGTGGAAGGTAACAGAAAGCTGTTTTCAAAAGAGAGAGTTAGCACAGATGTCATTATCTTAATAGTTTTAATTGTGCAAAAGGAAGAAAAAGCTTTCCCATCCCATAAGATTTCATTTTGGAGGACTTAAGATGTTAGTTAGGCAAAACTTAGAGTAGCGTTGTCAGAGATGGAGGTATTCCTTTGACCTTGGATAACTTAAGCAGTAAAGAGAAAGTTACTGCTCAGTATCAAAGGGTAAACGACATTTGATGAAAAGTGGAAAAGAAAACTATTGGGTTCATGTCTTATTGGAAATGGAAGGGCTTAATTTCTATGATGCTTCAGTGCTTTAAGATGAGATATATCTGAAATTTATTTTATGAGAAGTCCTTCTTTGTAATTTTAAGGACATTTATTTTTATGTCTAGAGTTGATTGATGTTTTGCTTTGCAAACTACCTCTTAAAGTTCAGCCAAGGCAAGGTGGTTGTTATTCTGGCAGTGCATAATGCTACATCAGTAATAACACTGGATAGAAAAGATTTCCTTCCCTTATAATCTTTTCTGTATTGCTCTTAACATTATGCACTGCAGTTTTTAAAGGACGGGGTTTTAACATTGTTTATGTTAATTTTTTAAAATTTTAGAGTAGCTGCGGTGTGTTCTTACTCTTTTCCTGCAGCAACATAAATAAATCTGAATCAACACCATTTTGCTCTCATAAATTGCAAAATTAACCATTTAAACTCTCTCCCATTTCCCCGTGTTGTTAGCCTGGGATTAGCTGATCCATAGTGTAACACTCACTCCTTCAGCAAAGGAGTTCTGAAGCCAAATCCCTACTGTGGCAAGTTGTGAGTGCTGACTGTTTTGGAATGTGACTCATTTCTAATCCACATTTTACACAATAAAAACCCATGCTACTCTTAATGCAGTGATTTGGAGAATCAGCCTCAATGGTAAATTAGGTTTTTAATCAGTGTTTAGATGACCTAGCTTTCTGCATATAGTAGCAAACCCAAATATACCACATATAATATCTGTTTTCTTGATCTTAAGAATCCCAGCTCTTATAATTATCTATAGAAAATTGACTCAGTTTGAGGGTAATAGAAAGTAAAGATGCCTACATGAGATAAATTTCCATCTTGTGGAGCTTATTAGTAAAAAGAAATGACAACTGAAGTGATTTTTTTGTATTTTGCATTAAGTATTCAATCAGCTGTCAAGTGATTTGTGCCTGTAAATTGTTCTGTATAAAGATTGCAATAATTTAAAGCTTTGGAATCTTTTTAGTCATAAATTGTTTGGGCTGAATATGTGATGTTTTTTGTTCACTTGGCAGAAAACTTCACTATGTTGGATTTTGGCAAGTGTGTTTCATTCTTTGCATGACTTAATTGAGCAGTAGTGTTGCCATAACAAAATTAATCTTGTTTAATGTCCAGACTCAGTACTTATACTTTGCAAAGGTGATGGAAAGGTGAGCATAGCACACTGGACTTATCTTGAGACTATTGAGCTATAATACTTTTTCAAATAATGTGCAGTGTACAAGGTTGATTAATCACTTGTATTTCACCATCATCTTTCTCTACAGTAGCAGCAGATTGCTCTTATCTTAATAGTGCTCTTTCTTACTCTATAAATTGCAAAAGTCTCCAACTGACTGGATGACCTCTTGTTATTCCACCGGAGGAGGACGAGCGAAATTTGCACCTGGGGCTTTCAATACTGTGTCATTTCTTTTTAGAGGCACTGTGTATTACTTTGAAGTTTGTTTGTAAAATAAGTCAGAGAAGCGGTCCTCTTTCATTCTCCAAGCATTTGGTTTTCATGTAGAAGGACACAAATATGTCACCCAGAGAAGCTGTGGGTGCCCCCTCCCTGGCAGTGTTCAAGGCCAGGTTGGACGGGGCTTGGAGCAGCCTGGGCTGGTGGAGGTGTCCCTGCCCATGGCAGGGGTTGGACTGGAGGAGCTTTAAGGACCCTTCCAACCCAAACCATTTGATGATTCTGTGAAATGTATTCTAGTTTATGGAACATTTTTTTTCATATACTTTGCCATTGTTGAAACATGCCTGTCTTTCTTTTAAAATAGGGACTGATCTCAGTAAGACAGATTGGTCTTTAGTCAGGACCAGAAATCTCTATTTCAATTACACCTCTCAATTAACCTTATATGAAGACCTGTTGGAGAAAAATAAATGATACTTGACTTAATATCCAGTTCTTGAATTCCACATCTTTTTGATTTTTGGCTGTACCTAAAACCTAGTTAATTTAATTTTTGTAGGCATTCCTCTGCTTTACTAAACTTAAAACTTTAGCATCACATGTAGCTTGCCATAATACACACTTTGAGCACAGTTTCTTATTTCCAGGTGTCTTTCTAGCCATTGTTCTTCCCCTGCCAATTCTTAGTGAAGAATGACTCACAAAGATTATGAGAATAGCTTTCCTTGGCACATTTTTAATCTTTTCTGCTTTGGTGAAAATAGCAATGAACACAAGCCTGCAAAGTTAAACAGGTTTTTTTGTCAGTTTAGCCTTGCATTGTGTTGTAGTCTATGATAGCAAAAAATACTGTATTTGCAATACACGTGCATGGATTATTACAAGATGCTAGGGAGCTGCTGAATTTGATATCCTGATAAAGGCAAGGCTGCCACAACTCCATGCTGCAATGTCCAACCAGTAGCAAGGCTGAGGCTGTATTCCCAGTAAGCACATACACAAACTGGACATGTATACAAGTATATGCATGACTGAACAGAACAACACAGATACAGTCAGAATTACACAAGTAAAAGCACCACCAGCATCCTCACTGTGTTCCCTTCCACATATATTCATATATACAGTGTGAAAACTGCCAGTAGCTGGGTTTAGATGCTTGGTCAACTCAGTAGAGCTGGCCCCAGATCCTTGCTGTCCTAGATGCTGGTACCTGGGTGTTGAAGTTGCAACCCCTCTCCAGCTGCTGGTACGGACCCCTTTGCACACTCCAACACACACACAAATACACACTGAGTATCCCTCCAGTAACTGAGGTTAGACACACAGCCCATCCAGTAGCTGGCCCTGGATCCTTGCTCTTCTCCCTGCACAGTAACACACACACACACAGATCGGTATCTCAGTCAACTCCTGGATCCTAAAGTTTCTTGGATACTTGTCGTGAACCCCTTGTGCTTCCAGTAGCCAGCTCCTCCAGTTGTCTCACTCCCATTTACACACACAGCCTGTCGCTGCTTATGGCCTCACCTACTCACCAGTTAGCCCAGTGTGAGGTTTCCTGGCAATCAATCAGTGCCATACACACCCTCACGTACTCCAGCTGCTGGTACCACGGACACCCCTCCCCAGAGAATAAGGCTCCCCTTACACAAGAAAATAGGTAAAATGGAGTTTAATAGAAGATAGGACAGGTGATGCTCTGCAGGTTCAGGGCTTGGGCAAACAAGCACACCAACCAGCCCTGTGGTTGACCCTTTTTTTCCCTCTCACCCTCTGTTTTCCAATGTTTCTTCCTCTCCAAACCACTGTTAACCCTCCTTTATCCACAGGTTTCTTCCTTCCCTAAAAATCCCCAAAGTCTTGTTACAGTGCCAAGATGCTCATTGCATGCATCCCACACTGTGTTCCCCCCTTGTAGCCAGTGATATCCTCCCAAAACTGTAAGGTCCTCTCCAGCTGACCCATGGTGCTGGGTGTCACCCTTAGCCCATGGGGCTGAGGCTTCCCTGGGAGGGGCTGGGGTCTCTGATGGGGTTATAGGGGTTTTTCCACTTGCACTTGTGCCTCTGCACTCATGTGTGCACGCCTTTGATGGGCTGATGAGTATTTGGGCTCCCTCACCACTGCTGACTCTCCATATTCCTTTCTAGGGGTGCAGATGAACTTTTATTGAATACCCTCTCACAACACCTTCCAAATATAGGGTGAAGCATAAGTGTATATTAAATATATGTGTGTGTGTGTATAT
>NW_010177916.1:25643-32884 GCF_000695765.1 Mesitornis unicolor | reverse complement strand
AGCTCTAGAAAAGGATCCCTGTATCACCTAGGTCGGGGGATCACGCACCACCACCCAAAGAAAAAAGTCTGAAATGCAACTGCATGAATATTATTAACAGCACGTGGTTTTGTCTGAACAGACAAGTTTTATCTCATCGCATGAGCTCAGCCCCCACCAACAGTGCGGCATGTGTTCGGAACACTGTCCACGGGTGTCTATGGGGTGACACGGTCACAGCCCTGCAGGGGTGGCCAGCAGCATCCCTGGGGAGATAAAGGGATGTGACTGAGGCCCCACTGTGAGGTAGTGCCAGGAACAGCGTCTGACCCCTTCCCTGTGCCAGGCCCCTGATGCATGGACAAAGGATGGACCAGGGACCAGGGCACCTGTGCTCACCCCAGCAGGGATGAAATAGGTCTAGGAGGACAGCGTGGCTGCAGATCCCACTTTAAAGAGGCCCTAAGCCTCCAAGCTGATGCTGCTACCCTGCAACATAATTTTGTTTTTCGAGGCAAAGAGAAACAGGCAAAACTGTTTGTCATTCATCCTCCTCCTGCGCCGAGCACAGCGTGCTCTCACCCTCCCCTGGCTCATCTCCTTCCCTCCTCACACACTGCCGATAAACTGCATCGCAGGGGTCAGGCAGTTGCTGCTGACAACACCAAAACCCAGACTTTTACGCCTCAGCTCCCTGCACAGCTGAAATAACAGCAGCCTCCTGGGGCCTTCCAGCCCCGCGGCTTTATTTCCAGTGAGAACATGGAGCAGAGGCTCACGCGTCCAGCTCCGCTGAGGGCACCGACACCTCCTGCCCAGGCAGGAAAGGATTAACAGCTGCCAGGGATGATACACACTTCAAACCTGAAAGTTTACCAGGCAGGAGGATGAACAAGGACAATGTGGGCTATTGTCCTGCTTATCTGGAGCCACAGACGGTCAAGGGGACCTTCCCAGGACACTCTGTGAAAGAGGACCCAGCCCTGCACAGGGTCTTCCACTGCTCAAGGCAGCCCCGCACCTTTGGGATGCTCTCTTGGGGGGGTGATGTGGATTTTAACACTGCCAGGGCACAGAGATGCAGCCCCCACCCCTGCCCAGGTCACCCTGTGGTGCTGGTCAGGTCACCAAAGCTTTCTCTGTGGCAGAAAGGATGTGACAATGCTCAGCACAGAGGTGGCCTCAGACCCGCTGGCACATCATGCAGAAACCGCATGATTCTGCAAGATGTGCTATAAAATGAGATTGGTGGTGTGCATCATGTCACAGGGTACACGCAGAAATTGGAGGGAGCACCTGGTTATCGAGCAGAAATCAGTGGGCTCTCTGGGCTGTAGGGTCTTTGGGAAGGAGACTGTGCCTTTCTTCAGTGTTTATCTCTTAGGGCAGTGTAATCATGGCCCACCACTGGAATTGCTTGGCACCGCTCGAGTGCACATAATAAATAACAGCACTACTCATTTTCAGTTGGCAAAACCCTGCAAAACCCTCCAGCTTCATCTGACCTCCACAGAAAGATGCAGCTCTCTTTGATGGGCAATTTTCACTGGTCCCTTGGTTGACCACTAAAGATGGTTTCAGGGGAGAAACACTTCTGATAATGGATAATAAATAATATAAGGCAGGAAGGCAACTGCGAGGGTTTAAAAATAGCCAGCCAGTTTCCTTTCTCCTCTCCTGGGAACCTTCTGGGTCTGAAAAGCAAAACACTCAAAGAGGGGTCAGGAGCCCAAGTTCAGGATGTTTGCTCAGCGTAGCTAACCCCAAACACCCAGCCATCGAGGCCAGGCTCTTGAAAGTTGTGAGATTCAAAACAAATAACTTTCCAGGGCTTCTTATTTGCCTCTAAGCATAGAGCCAAAAAGGAACACACAGATCACACCTCAGGCTTCTCCCCTACACCCTTAAAGGTCCAGAAATTGTTGAAAATTGCAATTATTTTATATGCACGTGACTCCAGGAGCAGGAGGTTTAAGAAAACAATCAATGATCGGGTGACTCATTAAAAAAATAATAATATCATTTTACAGTTGGCAAACTCAGCAAAAGCTTTTCCCAACACACTGAGCGTTTTGCATTGACGTCAGCTGTAAACGTCCCATCGACTTCTGCAGGCGCAGGGGCAAAGACAAGCGCAGGAGCCGGGTGCTGTGGGAAATCCCTGACTCCATATCCTTCCACCACTACAATTGGCTCCTGGCTGAATAAATACAAACCCATATGGCTAACACCAGAGCACCTACAGATCACAAACTCATGCTCCCCTGCCAGTCTCCAGGCTACAGGCTCCTCTGCACAGTAAGTAATGCAGAGCAGGTCACATAGAGGGGCTTTTGCAAACACTAAGCCAATTTCCTGGTTTAGCTCAATCCATTTGGGTCAGGACTTGCAGGTTCAGACCTTAGTTTGTTTTTTAATAACAGGGCTCAGCATGGACCCCAAGTCGTCTTTCCCCAGCAAACACAAGCTTGTACATGCAGCCTTTGAGCATCCCCCTCAGCTCCATCCTCCAGCCTTCCCAGCAACAGTCTTCTTTCGCTTTCATCCCACTGCTCCACTTCCGAGAAGGAATTTCCAGCATATTTCCTACAAAACTCATGGTGACCCAGTTCCCGTGCTCTATATTGCTAGGGCTTTGTTCCCCTTCATCAGGCCATGGGCTGAGTGAGTGAGGCTGCCTACCCCAAAGCGTTGCTCAGAAATGCTTTCACAGGGGCTGCTGCCTCCTGCATGGCACAGGGTCCTGCAAGCACCCCCAGTGCTCCCACCACTGTCCCAAGGGTATGCACTGGCACTGCCTCGCAAAACCCAGATTTTCTTTGAGCCTTGGTGAACCTACAGCAGCACAAATGCCAGAGGACAACCCAAAACAAGCTGATCTCAGCCCCAACCACAGAAGAATCAGTCTCAGCCATTTCTGCTCGAGCCCCTCTTGAGCATCACACACCACCGGCTTTCCCTGTCCGACAAGCGAGTGAACCGGGACCCGAATCAGCATCCTTCGATGGGAACCGCACTGTTTTATGTGGGAGTTGCAACATTTCCCGGCCTCTGTCCCAAGCTCTGGCACTGACTCTCAAGGCGTGTCGAGTAAATCCCCGCAGTGCTCTGTGTCAGGCCGCTCGCTATAAAATGGAGACGATAACACTTCCTTCTATTGTAGGGGCTGGGGAAGCCCTTTTCCTTGCTGTTCATAAGGCACTGAGGAGGAAAAGAGCTACTGATAGGAAAGAATTATTAAATAGAAGTCAAACTGTTCATTACTCTTGCATTGAGACCTAAATCAAAAGTTTTTGGACATTTAGTTTTTAATTTGAAAGACTTTCCACTGCCCAGGCTCAACTGGAGAATTATTTTATAAGAAACAATAATAATAAACGAATACTATCTCTTCTACTTCAGGACCAGGGGAAAAAAACCTCTGAGCTTGTGCAAGAAGGGAAAACAATGTCACTGCTCCGTGCAGTGCAATCTGTGTGCAGATGTCAGATTTCAACAGTTGATCCCAAAACGTGGAGACCAACAGATCACCGCCAGCCCTCAGTCCCTCGCACAACCCATTCCCAAATGTCTTAACACAGCCAGGCGAGCTCCTAATTATTGCCAGTTCCTAGCAGAGGAAGCACATCAAATCCCTGGGCAATTAGGATCTAAAACTCTCTATAGAGCCATTCTGCGTTTCATTTCCTGCAGCCCCTGCGCACAGCTGGGTTACAGCACCTCCTGCGGAGACCGCCGGCTCCTGACTCTTAGCAATGGCCATGCAGTCTCACAAGCCTTGAAAATTGAAGAGTTTGCATGAATATTTCTCCTCAAACCTACTTCTTATGCCATTCGCTTGGCCAGATTATTTAAGCATCTTCCATTAGAGCAGTAAGTGACAACACAAACCCAGTGTTTTTCAAGCTTGCTGACCTCTAGAAACTCAGCAGAACAAGGGTAGCACAAGGGAAGGGGGATCAAGCCACTTTCTAAGAAACAAATGACCCCAGCATGCTTTGTGAAGGCATTTCTGGGCAGAGGCGCCTTGATTCCTTCACAGCAAAGTGCCACACAGCCACTTACAGAAAGAAAATACTCAGAAAAATAAGAGGCAAAATATAACTATTAACATTAAAATACGCCCAGAAAGCCAAAGACAACAGGGTGCACCTTGTGAAAAGCACCAAGAGACCTTACGGTGTGTTTTGCAGTGCACTGATGGCAGAGGAAGCAGCAAAACAAGCACAAAAGCTTGCCCAGAGCTCGCTGTTTTAAAAGGAGCATAAAACACCCAGTGAGTTTGGTTACAGACCATCCCCACATCGGGGAGGAGTTGCAGCTGCAGCTCTGGGTCGCAGCATTTTCCTTCCCCACGTGTTTTTCCGCGGCACTCCCCGAGTGCAGAATTCAGCAGGCATTAAGCTGCTGAAGCCCGACACGCTGCAGAGCTCCTCTGGTAAAGACTATTATTTCTTGAGCTGTTTGTCTTTAATGGCCGCTTTTATCTCCCTATCACCTTTCTGCCAGAATGTTTCAGTCAGCTCTTTTAACAGATACCACCTAAGGTGCTTGTAACCAAAAGGAAAACAGGAAAAACATTTTTCTGTGTTGCTTAGCGATCAGTGTACAGCAAGTCCAAGCCTCCCAGGTGCTCAGAGTTATTGTAATTTCTACCCTTGTTTGTACGGGTCCCCTGCATAACAGTTGGAAAGGGAAAAATCATTGGTGGAAAAGAGGAGAAAGGTTATGACGCCACAAAAATTGGCAAGGAAAGATGGGAATGGGTGCAGCCCCTGAAGATACAAAAATACTTTAGCACAAAGCAAAGTTAATCTGCCTCCCAGCTGTGTCGCTCCCCAAAAGAAACTCAACCTATCTAGGAATTTACTGGGCATAATCTATTCCCCTCACTACAGCCTTCGGCGAGGGAGGTTATGTGCTGGATTTTCTGTGCACGTGGCTGTTCCGCCCTCCAGCACCTTTGTACCATGCGACTGGGGCCAGACTGGGAGCAATGGCTCAGTTCAAAACACTGCTCTGTTAAATATGTGTAATATGTACTGTAATGACCAGCTGGTAATGGCCTATGAAACCGGGAGCAGCATCACCTGCTGTTACAGCTTTGGGATGCTCGAGGCTTTGTTCTTTTAGGGCTCAGCGGCCCCATCCCTCCCCAAACTCCTTTCAGCCCAGTGCAGCCCCTTCCAGATCACCTGGACAACAGCAAGGGCTCCATGGCCAGGCCCAAGTGGAAAAGAAACAGAACCAAGTTCTGGCTCCGCTCACCTTTCCAAAACACATTCAAGGGCAGGCAGTACATTTTTCTACTGATGATAACCTGCCAAAACGACACGTTCAGCTGAATCGTGTAAAAGGAGACCCTCAGAAACAAGAGGCTCTGGCAACCAATCGATAGAGAAATCCCAGTGGATAACGAAGAAACTTTGCTCACAGAGCTCCTGTCCTCATCACCAGCTCCTATCCCACAACTTCTTCAGCCCTGCTCTCACTTGCGCTAAGAAGTCATAGGGGAAAGCGATGCCATAGCACAAGCACAGTGCTTAGAGTTGATAAGTCACACAAGATTAAATTACGTCCAAAACTTAGCTTAAAAGTGTGAGCCAAACAGGCTGCAACATGCTGGGCTGATCTGAAGAGCTACAGGTAGCAAAATAAAACAGATTTACGTGCAGCCTAGGTTAGAGAGGGAGTTAGCCCAGTACTGGAAAAGGTGGAACACAATTATATGCCACATCCTGGAAATAAGTGAAGCAACAGTAAGATGTACCACACACATAATGTTAATACCACAAGTAAATAACTGAGGTTACTTAAAATAAGAAATCCAGTTCAACAGGAACAAAGCCCCTTAACGGGGGATATGGAAAAGGATGTTCCAACAATGGTCCTGTATCTCCTTTGGCTGCACAAACGTCAGGGAAAGCATACATCACAACCCGGACGCGTCGGGAAGCCGCCGTGAAAGCTGCAGGAAAGCTGACTTGATTGGAAGTGAGGAGCGAAACCTTGGAGCCAGGCTCCGGCGGAGCAAGGAGCTGATGTGATTGAACGCGAGCAGGCGAGAGAGGAGCCAGAGGGCCCGGAGCAGCCGCAGGGATGCGGGAGAGGAGCACGGCGGGAGAGACGGCCGGCAGCTGGACCTGCAGCCAGCGCATCCTGGTGCTGCCGACACCGTGCAGCCCCTGCCAAGCCATTTGGGCCAAATTCCCCTCGGTCTGGGCTGAGGCACAGCGAGAGGACATGAAAATATTTTGCTTTAACAGCCTGAGTCTACACTACACTGGTGTCGGCCACGTGAGAGGCAGGAAAAGTGGCTGGCAGGAGTCGAGAAGGGAAAGTTTCATTGCCCAGTGCTGAGCAGGGCAGTGCAGAGATGAAGCAGTCACATGGCTGAAAAGCCATTTAACAATTGTAAAAGTCTTTCAGTACTCCCAGGTATTGTCAGACCCCCAGACAAAGGATGTTTAAAATAAAATTATTTTCCCTTCGGTAATTACCACTTTAAAAGGTTTCCGCTCCGCATTGTTTCAGTGGGGGGAAGTTATTCCAGTGCCTCTGTCGATGGCCAGCAAACCCCTTTTTGTTGTGGGATTTTGGCATGGAGGAGCAGCGTTCTTCCAAACAATACTGTACGATGGTGGCCAAGGGCCAGATTTATCTCTCTGTTACAGTGGCACAAATATCAACAAACTCGGCGAGCGCCACTGAGTCACACCGTGGCACCAAATCTGGCCACGGCACTGCTGACTCTCCTGACTTTTTACCTTCAGGTCCATGATTCACGCTGTTTTTCCTTTAAGTCTTGGCTCCAAGGATCACGTTGAGTGCCGAAGAATTTCAGTTTTCATTAAAATAAAAAGGTCATCCTGTGAGCACTGAAACTACTCATGTTGTTTCCTATGGTTTTGTGTCTCCAGACTGTCTTTGGTGCCTAAAAATGTACGAACTGAGAATGAAAATGTTTTTGTGGTTAAAGTGCTTGCAAGAAGCATCTCCCACGTGGATTTTCTCATGTCTAATAATACATGAACTCATGCTACAGATGTTTTGGGGCATTTACAAGATTACTCTCCTCCTCTCAACCATCTCATTTCATCATATTTGCACAGACTTAATTATCAGCGAGCCCTCAGCCAAGCTGGCATGAAGCAGGCCAGCAGGTTCAGAAGTCAACTAGGGGGAGAAGACACAGGCAGACAGACACCTTGAGAGCATTAGCCTCATTTTGGTAGGAAATTAGATTTTAAGAATTTTCTGTC
>NW_010177916.1:550-25612 GCF_000695765.1 Mesitornis unicolor | reverse complement strand
AGGGAAAAACAATACAAATGCTCGGGACGTGATTTGTCAGAGCAAGCTGCTGCCCAAGGCTTTTTGCACCAGCAAGGCAGCATCCTGCCCCAGTGAGCTTCTGCCACCTTGGACACTCGCAGCACAGATAGGATGGGCTGGTTAATCCATTCCCGAGTGGCCAGCATCATTGCAGGCCATTTTTTAAATATCTCAGCAGTGATTATATACCTATCAATGGTTAATCACCCTTTACTGTCTAGCTGCGCTGGTAAGGAGTGGTGTCAGCATTGCCATTGCACATGGGTGCGTAACCCGGCGGCACGCAGGTGCCAATGCCAGCTGGGACGTGCACTGAGTCACTTTTTTGCAAAAGCCAAGCTCTCAGAGAGCTTCCCCTTTCCTCACCCAGGGCCCCAGCGGAGATTCACTGCCTTTTGCAAAGCTCTTTTCCGGAGCAGGCTCACAGCAAGAGGGCCGGGGCAGTGGGTGCATTTGGCAGTCAAGGGCCTCTGGAAATCGAGGTTTGCTGTAGGTCTCAGATGGAGTCTGGTGCCAAACTGTGACCAGCTGGACTGTCAGCAGCAGCCAGGGCCATGATGCCTGGAGACAGGGCTCTGCCTTGTGCTGACCCCAAAATAACTGGGGATGGATGGGTGGGGGCCAGACCCTTCCAAGGGTAAGGGCTGGGGGTGCTGAGCCCCGTGCAGTGGGCAAAGATGGAGGTGTGGCCTGTAGCTTGTCTGCCTCCTCCCCTGTGCTTCCCCCATCCCTCCACCAAATAGAAAGGGAAATCCAGGATTTTCAGCTGCTTTTGATTCCTTCTTGCTCCACACACAGCATGGTGGGAAGGGATTAGTCTCCATTTCCAGCCAGCTCAAAGGGCTGCCCAGGCAGGGACCCCCTTGGTCAGGGGCTCCCCGACCCACGACTGTGACACTGCCAGACCCCACACTGCTGCAACAGCTGTCTCCATCCTGTCCCATCTCCCCAGAGCCCCCAGACGCCTCCCAGCTGCTCCAGTCGGTCAGCCCAGGGTCTGGCACCACAAACCACATTTCCCCTCCTTCCTTGCTCGGTTGCTGTTTCTAACTCGTGTCCAGCATAGGAAGCAGAAGTGCTGGGAAAGGTTACTGTGATGGAAGAAAAATCTCAGACTCTCAGAGCAATGCACACAGGAACCAAAAGAGAGAAGGATAAGCAGAAGGAGGATATTTTTAAGGTGGGTTTTTTTGGGTGCTGTTTCCTATCAGGCAGGAGAGAAAGCCCCCTCGTCTCGAGTCACCAGTGTTACCAGGGCTCTTGTTCTGCCTTTGTTTCCCTTTGCCAACTTCACAGCCAGACACTACCAAGATTGTCACACAGCTCATCCCAAACAGCTCCTCAGTATCTCCAACGGCCCGATCCTGCCGGCTGTCCTCAGGAGCTCACAGCACCCAAACTAAACAGGCAGATGGCAGCTGTTGCCAGGATGGGATCAAGGATTCCCTGCTCCAGGGCTGTCAGAGGGAGTAAAAGAGCTGAGGTGCCCGGTCATCAAGTGCTGCCGCAGCCCCTGGGGACAACCCCACCACAAGCCTGGAGAAGCTGGGAGAGGAACAAGGACACAGGCAGAGGAGGTGCCTGCGTGCATCTGCACATCAGCTGACAAAGGATGTACATCAGCCTCTGGATGTAAACAGCCCTTGGGGTTCACAACATCAAGACTTCACTTTAAGACAGAGGAAGGTTCTTACCATAGAGGCACAAAGGAAGACGAGCACCCGAGTCGCTACTCACGACCAGCATCTGCATGGATGTAATTCCTGAAAGCCTCAGCCATGGACCATGACAGCGGGGCGCACGCTGCAGCAACAGCAACACACTCCCCTCTCCAGACAGCGTGTGTGATGCCACACATATGACTCCAGGAGACGGGAGTTGAAAATACCAAATATCACAAGTTCTGCCCAGACCGAACCACCAGCCCGCCTGGCCCATTACGTTATGGCGTTGTCATATGACAGAGCAAACAGCCCAGTCGTTGGGCAAGAGGATCTGGTGAGAGCCATCTCCTCAGGGCAAGACGGAACCAATCCTTTCAGCAATGTTAATACTAAAATAACGCAATTAAAGCGCTCCAGGTTCACAATAGACAGAGCCCGTATGAAGCGGGCTGCCCATATCAGCTGTCCTCCCTTATTTGGGCTGCAGTGTTTTACCACCTTGCAAGTGTTGCACTGAAACCAAATGCTATTTCCATCAAAATGGCACTCAGTAGCCAGCACAGTGGCCAAATCAAGCTGTTTCAGGACAGGGCTCCTGACAAGGTAGTTCCTTAGCATTATTTGAAGCTCATATGGCTAAATTCAGCCCTATCTGAATACAGCGGCAGTGTCTATCTGTGCTTACAATGCTGAAACAAGAGAAAATTGCTGTCCTACACATTGGGACACCAGTGCACAGTGAGGGTCAGGCCATGTACTGGCTTTGGAAAGGAGCTGAGAGCTCCGAGGCCCATTGGAGCTGGCCAAGGAGCAGCCGTGCAGCCGCTGTGTGCTGACGCGAGGACATTTCAGCGACATCATGGACGACAAGAGCGGAGTTTATGTCAGCAAGAAGCAGTGCCACCTGCCCCCACGGCAGCAGCCACATCTGAAGGCAGGCAGGGTCTGGCTCAAGGCTTTTACCTGTGCATCAAGCACATGCAGGGCACACCTCTGCTTTGGTGTTGCCACGCTTGGCTGTCTCAGCTGCCACACAGCCTCGGGGCTCGCTGTTTGCTGCCAAAGCATGGAGCAAATAAATAAGGCCAAGCTCTGATGGAGTCCCTGGATGGAAGATGCCCAGGGCTACATCCGTGCTCTGCTGTCACATTTGTGGCTGCAAACAGGGCAAAATCTGCATTTCCCCTGCGTTTACAGCTGGCATACTCCACATCACACGGCTGTATTGATGACAGCCTTGTCCATTGTCCAGCCCCACTGCAGGACGTGGCATGGGAAGCTGTGCACCGGAGAGATGGGGCCTCTGGCAGGCAGGAGATGCCCATACCTACTGATTCACAATCCCTACTTGTGGAGTGCAAGATACCCAGGGCCAAAGGGCCCCTGTGCTCTTGCAAAGAGCCCAAGCAGGCACCAAGCAACCCGCCTTTGACTGTCTGTGATGTGCCAAACCAACCAGTAAACCGGATTTGCCTTATTGGAGCAATCGTGGGCACCGAGCAGCACTGGCAGCCCTGGCGGCACGCTCCTGTGACAGCTGCTTCTGCAGGCGCTGCCCCGAGCCCCAATGCGAAGTGACAGATGACAGCAAATGGTACTGACGGGCCCTTATTGAACCCAACCATCGGGAGGCAGCTGCTCTGCTGCCAATCTGCCGTTCATCGAGTTGTCCAGCCCCAGGGTGCAGGGATGGAGCCAACTACCACCAGCAGCCACAAAAAATGCTGTGCGGCATTTGAGGGTCCCCACGGCATCATCAGGATGGAAAATGAGAGCAGAAAGTGAGAGAGGCAAGAGCACAGAGATCCCATTTCACTGGAGAAAGGAAAAGTGCAAGAGGCAGAGCCTGTACCTCTCAGTGATACACGTCTAGAGAGTGAAAGCTGCAAGAGGAGCAAGCTCTTACATTGCCTTCAGATTTCAGACAGAGAAGCTGGTGCTAAAGGATGGGAAGAAAGAACAAAGCAACAGAGAAACACTCTAGGATGTCACCTTGAACATCAGTTCATGTCTTTAGCTAGAGATAGGTTGTAGTGCCACCAAAATCAGTGGGTTTGCCTTCAGTAACGTGACACATCCTCTATTTTGCCTGATTTTCTTTGCATTTTCTGCTCCCCAGCTAGTGTTAGCAAGCACAGATCCAGCCAGACCACTTATAAAAATCTACTGAAAGCAGATCAATTGAACAAGTACTGAAAATGTCAGCTTCTTCTGCACTTGCACCACACGGAGAACTTGCATTGCTTTAATTGCACCAAGAACTCCATCAGGGCACCAGCGAGAATCCCTGTGATGGTGCAGCACTAGTGAGCACCCAGCCCTGGAGACGGCACTTGGGGAACCAAGCCAAACAGGCTGACTACACCGAGGCCAAGCATGGATGCTTGGTGAACACCATACATCTCAAAATTCACAACTGTGACTTCCCAGTTTGGGGGGTAATGACAAACCCCTGGGCAGGATAAGCCCCCAAGAAGGCTGTATCCCAGTGAGCTGCATGAGACACTGCTCCAGGCTCCAGAGGTCTGGGGTCTCATTTCACTTTGGCAACCCTTGCCTGCCTGGCTGAATCAACACAGCCCTGCTAACTGCTTATTTAAAGTGTAACCCTGATATTACTGGCCCAGCACTCCCATGGCTGTATTCCACTTGTTTATTCAGTCGATGAGCACAGGCACACATGGAGGTGAAGGCTCTGGATGCTTTAGTACCAGTGAACCAAATGTAACAGCAATCAGTGATCCTTTCCCCCCACCCCTTTAAGCCAGTGTAAACACTCAGCTCACCATCACACCAACCATTCCCCCTCTGCAGTCTCACAAAAGGCTGGAAATGGGGACTGCCACCACCCCAAAAGCTGCTGGGACGGCCACTCACAAAGTCACTGTCTCTGCCATCAGCAGCCAAAGGTGCACAAAAGAGCACTCATCCCTTGCAGCTCATGGGGGTGTATTCACTCATGGGACAGTGGTTATGTACCCTCCCCAGGACTGATTAAACCTATCCTGCATGGAGGTACAGACACAGCAGAGGCGTTACACACACCGCATAACCTGCATTACTCTCCTGGATTTCTGCCCTTGCAGATGAGAATTCAACCTGGGAGGTTTTTCCTCCCATAGTTTCTAGTTTTCTCCAAAGAAACTGAGTGATGATTCACCCAAGAGAAAAGGAGAGTTTGGCAAAGAGCAGGGATGGAGGGATTTGTTGTTTTTGACTGTAATTGTGGTCAGGAAACAGTCCCAGTGCTCATTTTCAGCTCCTCCCTCTCGATAATATCTACCATACGCAGGCAGTGGAAAAGAAACAGCCTTTGATATAAACACAACAGAGTTGGATTCATCGCAGGGCTGTTTGCAGCTATCGCTTCACCCCAACGCTCGGCGCATGAGTTCAACCTGTGATGAACACAAGCCCAAACTCCCCAGCCCCATGGGGCTCTCAGTAAAAGCCCTTCCACCCCTGACAGGCACAGGAGGGAGCAAAGGGATGCTACAGGGCATTTGGTAAAAGAACTCATCAGTCGAGATAAAGGCTATTTAATAACTAAAACAAATCAAAATTAAATACTACTACTACTAATGAAACACAACAAGAAAATGAATGACAATAATAAAGCAATCACAGAAGTTATTCTTGGCTCACAAATGGCAGCCATGGGCCGTAAACAAACAAAAACACAACAAGGTAGGGTTAAGCCTCAGGAACCAAGATGGGCTACCATGACAAAGGAGAAGGGAAGGATTGAAAGGGTCAAAAGGCTAAAGAAGGAGGAAGGGTTGTCTCCAATTTGTAGTGAGTGTGGTATTTATGGGATAGAGTATGTCTTTATTGGTCAACTCAGATCATCTGTCCTGGGTCACCTGTTCCAGAGAGTCCTGGGCTCTCGATTCCCTCCTCCTTTGTTTTGTACAGAGAATAAAGAAACAAAACAAAAAACAACCAAACCAACCAAACAAATGAACACCTCAAAACAAAACAAAAAAAAACCACCCCAAAAGAACCTATGAACACAAGCACAGGTGAAACCTTGAAAAAACGTAAATATCTGCTGTCAAGAACAAAAACAAACATCTGATTATCAGTGAACACCACATACTGAAACATTAAAAGGGAATTCGACAACTCCATCCCAGCAAAACCAGGATATCACCCCATCACTCAAAGGCACCACTGCATCCATGCCCCACGTGCAGCCTCTGAGAGGCAGCTGAGCCCCACTGACCCAGCGTGGGAGCAGCATCTACCCCCAGGCGCGGAGATTCAGGCTCCCTGTTTGGCAAGGAAGGTGAATTTCCAGTCCTTTCATTGCTCTATGCAGGACTGCCGCCATCCCTGCTGCTGTAGGACGCATCCGTTGACTGCTGGACTGAATCCCAAGGCCGGCTCTCATCTAAGAAGATCTCTTCACCCCTTGGTGCTCAGGAAATAACCCCATTCCCATCCACTCCCGTGAGGATTAATTAATTGCCATTTACACAGCGCTCCAAGGTGATACTGGTGCTGTGGACAGGAACAATGAAGCTGGAAATTAGTAGCTCATTACTGTTGATCTGAAAGTTTTTCTTCTATGTGCTAGAGGACAACATTTCATCCAAGATACCTGGGTTGCAGTCAGCTAAAAAAGCCATAAAGCTCAACTGAACAAGATTTCAAATGCAGCAGGGAATAAGCCTGTGCTACAGCAAACCTGAGAAGTAATCGTTTGTTCCCATCTCCAGCTCCTCTGGGCCTGGCTCTAAGGTCAAAGCAAGCTTTTATCTTCTCCTGTATTCCAGTATGCTGGGAAAAAAAATAATATTAGAGGAATAAATTAGCATGTGAAATGTAATTTAACTAATTAGCCCACTGGAGTGGAAAATGTTTGCTAACCACTTTGAAGTCAAACCTACTGCACTTGTTAGGACACCACAGAGGAGAAAGGAAGGAGGTGAAGATGAGGGGACTGCCAGGACAGGCTCTGGAGGACACAAGTGCCTAAGCAGGACACTGAGAATTTCACCTGATAATTTCTCTTTTCTTCTCACTCTGTAGAGCTGCATCTAGTGTCCAACTCTGACACAGCTGGATGAGACCAAAGGCTGAGCTGCCTTCCCCTCCGAATCTCCATTTACAGGACATTGCACCACGGGGGTGTTTCCCAGTGATTTTTGCAGTGACACAGAGCAAGGGCAGCTCCATGATATTGGCCTGGGATACCCAACCATGAGTGGACTAACTCAAGCAGGAGAGATGCAATGGGATGTACGAGATGGGCCCAGGCACAGCAGCACCCCACCGCTGCGGGACATGGTCTCGTTGGGCCACAGGGAGAGGATATTGCCAATCAAGCTGACAAAAGAGCATGCCATAAAGCTTCATCATATTAAGGAACTGCCTGAGATGCCACAAAAAGCCGTTATATCGCTTGCAATAGTCCGTTCATTGATTTCCCCATTTCCCAGATATAGAAACTGTTGCTCTTTTATTAGCAAAGCTTTGGAAATCCCTACCCATAATAGCAAGAGAGGTAGCCTAGGAAGTTTTGTAACTGCTGTGGCTGAATTATGAAAGGGAGGGATTGACAGCCCCATCAAAAGCCAGCAAGGGAGTCAGAGACAAGAGCCACCCCTGCCCAACATGAACCACCACACTGGGGGTAGCCCAGGGCGAGGGAGTGTCCCCTTTCCAGCCGATCACCCAGTGGACATGGGCACGAGCACCCAGCCCATATTCGTTACAATATCTCTTCATGGTGTACTAACGAGCACTTCTGGATAGATCTGTAATCTAAAGCTGAGTTCTTAAATGGCAGACTAGGGTCCAGCTCTGCACTGATGAATTTTTTCTTGACCTCGCCTGGATCCCACACCAGCAGTTGCTCCTGGAGATCAGGCAATTTCTCTCTAGGCCTCCTCAGAGAAAACTGTAGAGTATTTTTCATCCAGGACCGTATCCAATTGACTCTATGAAGTTTATTTGTTTTCCCTTCTCCCATTCCTGCCTCCTGCAGACCCACTCAAGCGCTCCCACACTTGCAATGGGTCAGGAAGGCAGCTCTGGGCCAGGGCCACCACGGCACAGGCAGGGCTCGACTGCTTGGTAGCATGTTCCTTGGTTGAATACATTTCTGGACCCCCATCTCTTCCTAGAGCTTCCTTTGGATGCTCTCACCTAAACATCCCCATGTAACACAGCTCCTCAACTTTTCCCAGCCTGCTTGTGCCACCTCCAAGAAGAAAGGCGAGTCACAAGCCTGAAAGTCCCAAAATAGAGGGGAAAATGGACACGTGGCTCCCTCCGCCGTGCCCACGCAGACCGGCAGAAGCAACGGCAAGGAGATGAGCAGGTACCCACAGATGGGTGGGCGTGAGACACCAAACCCTGCCTGGTTTGGGGGAATCTTTCAGTTGTGAAATGAAAGAGGAGTTTCCCCATCACTCCACAGACAGAAATGCTGCTCGGGACTTCCCCCACTGGCATTTCCCCACCAGCCATGCTTTGCAGCAGAGGGAGGTGCCAGCTCTGCAGGGCACAGGAGCTGCTACACCCCCACTTTCCAGGAACGGAAAATAGAGCAGTGAGCATCCTTACCCTCAAAGCAGTGGTACCCGAGCACAGAGGGGCAGAGCAGCCCCTAACCCACCTCCTGCTCACGGGTGCTGCCAGCCAATGCTCACTCCTGGTGGGGAGGGGGGGGCGGGCAGGGGGAGTCTCATCCTGCTCTGCCCAGCGCAGGAGAGGGCAGGGGATGAAAGCACCAGCACCGAGCTGGGATAGGTGATCACGGTCAGGTGCAGAGCCTCAAATTAAGTGGAAATGGGGCTGCTGGAGACCACGGTCCCAGTCTGACCTCATGGCAGTTTGAGTTTCCACAGGAAAGCACTAACCCTTTCCATATCCTACACAACAGAGTTAACACCCCAGCAATGACCCGAGGGCACAGCGATGTGCCAGGTTACTGACCAGCTGAGGTGACACAGCTCCCGGGACTGGCTGTGACCCAGCAGTTGCCAAAGGGCCAGCGGGAATTGTTAAAAACCCCAACGAACCAAACAAAAATCCCTCCAGCACAGTGCAAAACCCCTTTAGAAACAATTTCTCTTTTCTGCAATAAAACCAAAAATAAAATTAGCAAGCGGAGGTAATTTCCAAGCAACCCAGGCCAGGACATCCCTGGTGTCCGGTCCCAGCGCTGCCCAGGTAAGCAGAGGTCTCCACAGCTCACCCTTCCCTGCAGGAAGGGAAGCCTCCACCTGTGTCGGGCAAACCCTGAGGATCCCCTGGGAATGGATATCACAGAGCATGAGCCCTGAGAAATCTGCTGCTTGAAAAAAAATCAAGCTAAATATGAGAATAAAGCATCCAGCCCCCAGTTCACTTGCTCCATCCCATGCTCCAGCCACCTCCCAGCACCCGGTTGCCCTCCCTTCTTCCCACCAATGCTGCAGAAGGCACCTGCGCTTTTGGGGCGCATCTCCCACCCCGAATGGATATCACAGAGCATGAGCCCTGAGAAATCTGCTGCTTGAAAAAAAATCAAGCTAAATATGAGAATAAAGCATCCAGCCCCCAGTTCACTTGCTCCATCCCATGCTCCAGCCACCTCCCAGCACCCGGTTGCCCTCCCTTCTTCCCACCAATGCTGCAGAAGGCACCTGCGCTTTTGGGGCGCATCTCCCACCCCGGCACACCCCGCCAGCTCTGCAGTGGCCGTCACAGGTATCCTCATTAGTGCAGTAACACGGCGGATCCCGAAAAAGCCCTGGGGTGTTTCTAAATATAGGAGGCTCCCTGCAAGTCCCCTGTCCCTGCAGAGACACTCACAGGCTGCTGAGCTGGGGCTGGGGCTCCCCGCCTCTGCTGAGATCCAACACATCACCCTGCAGGAAAGTCCTCCCTCCTCCAAGGGAGCCAAGCTCATTTCTCTACTGTCATTTCACCTCTTTAAACACACAGATAATGGAGAAGAGAAGGTAGCATTAACTGTGACATATCAATTCTTTGCCATCAAGAAAATCCAGATTTAAGGTGCCTGCAGTGACAGCACAAATCCTGAAAACACACACACACACACACACACACACACACAGAGCAAGAACATGGGCTTTCCCTCCTGCAAAATCAAAGGAAGTTTTGCCTCAAATTTTAACAGCACCTGGATCACACCCAAAACCCTTGCACAGGCAGGACACTGACCGCTCACCACCCACCAGCTCTGGATTGCATTGCCCCTATTTTGGTTCTCCAGTAGCTTTATCTCAGTGTCCCTTCTTGTACAGTCAGGTCTGTGGCGCATTTCTGTGAGGGGCAGAGTTAAGGTGACACAAGGAGTCTTCACCAGGAAACCCCTGACCCGAGCACATCAGGAAACCTCTGCCTCAGTGCTGCACCCAACACCAGTTTTTGGATCATGGACCAAGCCCTGCCCAGCAGCAGAGCAAGAGGGCAGGACCAATGCCCACACAGCGAGAGCGGGCAGGGCAGCCACCAAGGTGTGTGAAGGCAGAGTTGAGCTCTGCAGCAGATGGCAGCTCCCAGCCCTTCACACCCATCGGCCACCCCAGGGCAGCAGAGCCAGGACACAGCCAACTCTCAGTGTGCACTGAGCAACAACACAAGTCTTTTTCCATATAGGAAGGCTTCCCCTCCCTCCCAAACTCCTCCTTTCATTCTGGTGCCCTGGATTTGGCAAGTGCCAGACATGGTCTGCCTCAAAATACACTGCTTGGGAGAGAAAACGGTCACATCTGGAGGCGGTGCCAGCTCTTGGCTCCTTTAACTTTGCCAGAAGTTCACCACCCCTGGCTAGCGCTGGGGTGGGGTCACAGCACCTCTCTGCCCCTCACACACCCACCCCATCCCTGGAGCTGAAAACGGGCTGGCAGCTCGCTTGCCTTCTACTTACATCATCATCCTGCACGCTCAGGGGGATATCCAACATGCACATCTGCACCGGCTGCACCAGAGCCTTCTGCACGTTGAACAAAGGTTTTGCCTCCATCTTCCCGGGGACGGAGGGGCTGCTCATTCTTCCCTCTCCTCTGCCGCTCCTTTTCCAGGAGCGGGTCCAGCCCAGGCAGCCAAACAGATTGGAGACCTCTCCCTCCTCGGTTTTGTCAGCACATCTTGCCACCAGCTGCTGCTTCTGCTGCTCTGAGAGGTCTTATTTCCTTCCTCGCAAATCAAAGAGCTGCGAGGAGCCGCACCAAGAGGCGGTGTGTGCGCGTGTGTGAGCGAGTGCGCCTGTGTGTGCGCGCGTGTGTAGCCGGCGATGCTCCCGGGGTTGGTGAAGCGGCCCTCTGCAAGGTGCCACGGCACGCTGCCTTCCCCCAGCCTCTCCTTTCTTTCAAGGCAAGCTCGGGGCTGGCTCCGGCTGCTGCTTTGCTCTGGCGTGAAGGTTTCAGGCTCATCTACATGCGTGGCACTCGCAGAGCCCGTGCATTGTCTCAGAGGCACAACAGGTCCTGCCTGCTGTTGATTTCTGATTATGATCAAACTGTGTCTGCGGCAGCTACAGCATTTCTCTCTGGCTGTTGTGGCAGGCAAACAAGCAGAGCTGAAAGGATGAGAGGGTGTGAGATGGGGAGCATGAATGATCCAAGCTGGAGCCTCTCCTTTTCTTTCCCTTTCTTCCATCCCTGCTTCCCACTGTGGGAGGCAGTTTCAGCTCAATGCCTCCCTGTACTCCAAGGACCACAGTAAGCTTAAATAATTCACATCCAGAGAGTGCTTGCAAACCTTATGGCACTAAAAATGCAGTGTGGCATTAAACCAGTGAATGTTGGTGACCATTTTGTTGTCAGGTCAGTTCTGCGTGGAAAGTTTTGCCCAGGTGAGAATGGCACTGGCTGCCTTTTGCCCCAGAGAAAGCCTGCGACTCCAAAACAGAGTTTCGCTAAAGGAAGTATGGCACAAAATGGGATCTTTTTTGCTACAAAGAGTATTTTCCTGCAGAATTTACACCAACAGCAACAGTAGGATGAGAGAGCAGACATGGAACACCACATGTATCACCTGCATACGTGCACCACACAGACCTTAATGCTCTCGCAAACTTGGAGCCAAGTCTGTGGGCTGTGTCCTCATTAGATGCAAAGACCATGCTTAATAACTGGGGGAAACACTCTGAGTGTCTCCCTCCAGGGAGGGCAGCAGTTTGGTGGGCTCATTGAGCTGCACTAAGCAAGGGGGTAAGTACCCAAGGGAGGGGTGACATGAAATGCCGGGACCGAGTCATAAAAACTCATTTCCCTCAAACACTCAGGAGTTTATGTCCTTACAGCTGCCCTTCCTGCTGGGCCCAGCAGCAACAATGTAAATAGAGTGAACAGACCCTGCTCTGGGCAGGCGTTTTTGGGTCGTTTCCCACACAGTCAGCAGTGGGTCCTGCTTTGGGGCTGCCCCTCACTGCATGCAGGGCAAAGGACCAGGACAGTGTAGCCTTGCCCTGGCTTTCCCAAACTCAGGCACTCTCTGAGGCCACAGTCCCAGCTCACCTCACGCCTGGGTTTCGGAGCAGCGCGGAGGAGCCCTGCTGAGCTTTGCAGCGTTAGGTAAGCCAGGCTTGGCCAGCCCTGCTCAGCGCCGGCTCCGCTCCCTCCTGGGCTGAGTCATTTGCACAGGAGCCAGAGCTGGCTCAGGCGCCGGGGTTAGATGGGTCTCACACACATTAATGGTGCCACTCACAGTTGGAGCTGGGCGCCTTCCCAAAATGCTAGGGCAGAGCATGGGACCGCAGTGGGGTCCAGCCCATCGTTCTCAGGAGAAATGCAATGGTGGAAAAAACCAGTGCTTTCACACTGCAGGAACAGGAGCTAATGGACAAGCCTGGAACAAGACCAGATAGGGATAAATCCACCATAAATAAGTTTTGACTGGAGATTAGACTGAAGTTTCAACCACTGAGATGAGCAGCAGCACAGGTCGCAGAGGGCAGCACTGCGGCAGCCCAGGGAACGGCCTCTGAGGGGAGGAGAGATGGGAGATCCCAGCTACAAGCGCATGGACAAAGCAGTATTTCCAGGGCCATCTCCCAGTTTCTGTTCGACAGCATTTTGGCAACTGTCTGGCTCTTTTCATTGCAGAGGTAGTGCCACAGGCCAGAAAACACCCTGGTGTGGCCAGTCACTGTCCCTCTACGTAAATGATGCATTGGTGACTCAATACAGCCTGTCCCATGGAGGACAGTCCCACATTTCACACTGCTGTCACCAGCAACAAGATTTGCCCACAGCACAGGCAGTACCACAGCCCTGGTGCCAGGAAAGGTGATTCAAAGCCATGCTCAGCCCCAGCTCACGTTACTCACCTCAATGCCACAACAGGTTGGCAGAGCACAGCTTTCCAATAACAACCTTCCAGTAACAAGCTAGGCTTGGCCGGCTGGGATTGCACCTCCCTAAGTGACTACACCAACATCCTGAGAAGAACACAGATTTCACACTCAAGTTCCAGAATCTCCAAGGGCTACCACCTGCAGGAACCCATTTATCATGTTCAGTGGCTAATTTCTCCCGTTCAGTGGCTAATTTCTCCCATGGGAACAGGAGTCTCTGCAAAGGTGGTGTAGAGGTACAGGAGTCCCATCATCTGCTGCTGCCCAGGTCTGTGAGGCTCCTCTGGACCTCACGGTAACTGCAAGGGACAGACAGGAGAGGTTGCTACCCCAGAGCACGCACTTCTGGCAGGGGCTCAGCTTGCTCTGCTAGTCCCCAGAGCCTACTGATCTTCCCTCAGGCAGGCATAGAGATGCCAAAGGGAAAACCCTTCTGGAAAAGTCACAAACCACACAGGCAGACTGAAAAAAAAAATAAAAAGGCAAAACTCCAAACCAACAGCAGTGAGATGCAGTACACGGGGGCTGACAGGACACGAGAGCTGCTGTGCATGCAAGGCTTTGGCCTAAAGTAACCAGACAGATGTTGTGGGCATTCATACAGTCCCAGAGATGGTGTGAAACCTCCCTCTCCTCACCAGGGCCAGCTCGCATACATCTACCCACCAGCCTCCCCCAGCACCTGCACAAGTCACTGGGGAACCTAACGAACCTCCAACCAGTGAAGTGGTTTTGAGCAATTTCCCATTGGGAGATTTTCAGCAGAAGAACAAGGCAGAGACTCCCCCAGCATCAAACCAGCCCAGACGGGACGATCCTACGCAGGTTTTTGAACGACAGCCGCATCCTACTCCTCCTCCAGTCTGGCTGGCACAAGCAGAAACAGTGCTACGATCCCCGATCCTCAAGCAACAGCAGCTGAGCACCTTAAACCCTTAAACCACTGCTGCATTGACAACAGAAGAGCCACAAGCACAGGAGGAACTCACTGCTGGAGCCCAGTGGCTGCCTGTGGCAGCCCAAGGAGCAGGGAAGCCCTGCAAGGGGTGGAGGAGAAATCTCTCCCTGGTATCACCTTACCCCAGTGGCCACTTCTGGCAGACAGGGAAGCCCCAGCACAGCCACCGATTCTTCCCCATTTCGTTTTGCACTGGAGCTTTATTGTTTCCTGCAGATCCAGCTGAGCAGATAAAGCCCATCATGAGACCTCACTGCTTAGCAACCATTACTGGAAAAACACTGTTTTCCAGTAACAGTCTTGGCAGGAACAGAGCAACTGCAGGGCGAATAAATTGCGATTCCTATGCTGGATGCATCCTGCTCCCAATTGCTCTACTGCTGCCTCAGGGACAGGCTGACACAGTAGGATCTTGGTCCCCAGCATAGTTGCAATGGTGTAAACATTCAGAACCAGTGACCAACCTCTCCCACCATGTTGGTCGTTCCTTACACCAAGTGACTCATGAGGACAAAGGTCCACCCAAGGAAGGCTGACTCCAATGCTTGATGCAGTCAAGCATCAAAGACTTCCACAAAATTAAAGAAACTCCACAAAAACAACAATGGTGAGTTTGTTTTTCAAAGGAAATTGCAACTCCAGGTATTGTCTGCAAGCCCAAATATCACTGCATGCTGCACATGCACGAGAACACTGTACTCAACACAAAACCGACTGGTTTATTTTCACTGTGCGGGGCTGATAGAAAGGCACAGGGGAAACAAAGCAGCATGACAAGCAAAAGGCAAATGGAAAATCCCAACAGCTCTTCCCCTTTGGTACTTATCAGTAATAGAAAGAGGAAATCTGCTTTCAAGAACACAGAAATCCCAACCTGATAGCATCTGTCTGAAGAAATCTAGCGTTTACAAAAAGCCAATGGGTAGATTTAGAGAGGCAGATACAGGCACAGACACAAAGGCAGATGCCTAGTGGGATTTCCAAGAGACCATGAGCAGGTAGGATACCTATTTCTCAGGGAAAATGAAATGCAACTTGGTACCTAAGCTCATGGGTGCTTCTGTACATCCCATCTGAAATGCCTGTCTTTTCCCAAATGAGTGATGAGAACAAACCCCACTGATTCGTACCTGCACTCTTGTTTTTAGGCATTTATTTGAAGAAGACACCCTCGTTCCCTCAAAGTTACTCCCAATAGTGGGTACAGCCAATGCTGCACCTCACGCCTCTGGAAAGCCCATCTGGCATTCAGCATCCCAAACCGAATAAATTCCCATGTTCCCCAGAATAGATACGTATGCAAAATTAATCCGCAATCAAGCCCGCGTGAAGCATGAGGCAGCCTTGTAATAGGTGCAGAGCAGCAATTACCAATGCAAAGTGAAAGCCAACAAGCATTAAAGGGAGGGTGAGGGAAAACCAATTAGTTTTCTTGGGATTCCTCCACACATTTGCCACTAGAGGAATTTCAATTTTCACGCTCCCCTGGGGGCTAAGAGCACACCCAGGGAGCCATCGTGTCCCCGTGGGAAGGGGATGGGGATGCCTCCCCACAGCGTTCCCCTCTGTGGTCCTGTGATGCGGCTGTGCTGGACTGGTCTCCATGGAGACGGTCACTGCAGCAACAGAGACCAGAGGTGCTGTGAGAGGATGCAAAGGAGCCCGAGGATCACCTCTCCCCCATAGGAAAGGGACCATCAGGTACCCACACATCTCCTTTCAGCTTCTGAGATGGTTTCCCAGCATTGGCAAGATAAAAGGGTTCTGTCACTTGCTATCCAGCTGCCTTGTCCCATGCTGAAAGCACTTTATCCTGTTGAAATCAGTCCCATGGGAGCTGGTAATATTGAGCTGTCATGGTGGGTACGACATCGGGAGGGAGCTGTGCTCACGGCTGTCATGGCAACGGTTTATTGAGTTTCCATAACCGCCCTCCCCCTAGAGCTGTGGACAGAGCCCAGGTTGGGGGCAGTAACGCAGCAGCCCTCAGGCATATGTGGCTGGGGAGCCCAGGGTGGGCAGAGCTGCTCGAGAAGGGGTATCCCTTGCTCCAGCCATGATGCCACCAGCCACTGCACAACCAGGTGCGGGAAGGACACCATCCCCGGGCAGACATCACAGAGCAGCTCCCCACTCCCTCCTGCCCCAAGTGGCACCAGCACCTCATACCACCACACTGCTGAAGGGCAAGGACCATCACCATGTAACTTCCTGCAGGTCACAGCTGCCCTCACCACTCCTTCCTCATTCACCCCCAAAATAATATCACTTTCCTGCTAGATTGAGCCTATTTAACAACATTCTCCCAGTCCTCCCATTCCATGTGCAGCCACTCTGTGCTGCCAGAGTGACCCGGGCACAGCTCTTGGACAGGCAAACCCCGAGCACAAGGGGGTTTATATTGCTGGGATGACTGCGTTCATGCATGGGTGCCCATCTCCCCAGAGTGGGCATTCACAGCAGGCTTAGGAGCTCAAGGCTGAAGAGGCACGGGTATAGGAGGACGCCACAAACTGCCATGTGCCCACCACAGCTGTTCCCTGTCAGCTCCAAACACAAGGAAAAGCCTCATCATCTCTCAAAACATCTGCCTGTCAGGGGAGCCCGCAGCACTCCAGCATGGATTTAAGAAAGAACCGGGGCCAAGAATAAGCCCCCACCATCAGGACATCCTGGCTCCTCCAGGGCCAGCTCCAGCCCACACCCTGGCAGTGCAGCCATGTGTCTGGCTGGGACTCAGGCAGGCACAAAGCAGGGCACAGCAGAGCTCGGATGTCCCCACGCTGCCCAGCAGCACAACCAGGAGCTACCCACTGCAAACAACATCTTTGTTGGAGAAGCGAAGATGCTGGGGGAAACAGAGAGCTGAGGGTACTGGCAAGCCATGACAGTCTCCACTGTTACCAATTATAATTTCCCTCCATGGGTTTACTCCACCTGCCAACCAGGCCAGAGCAGCAGCCGTCTGTGGTGAGAGACTAGGCTGGCAGCAAGGCCAGGGCATCTCTCCGGGGACACGTCTGCATCCACCCAGGCCTGCATGCAAACAGGGGGCAGACAGACGTGATGTACAGCATCACTACCTGCAGCAATCTCCAGAGACAGAGTATCCTCCAATTCACCCATCTGGCTAAGCCTCCAGCACTGGGCAGGGTTGTTCCCTTCAGTGTGTTTTCCAGGGCTTAGCTGAAGTTTAAACAAAACCCAAGGAGGAGGTTCCTGTCCCCTCTGTCCCTGGAGCCCACTCTTGCCTGCAGGATGCCACGCCGTGGAGTCTAAAACTGTCTCAGCTCCTTGTGCATACTTTAGCCTACATAACACACGGCCAAGAGGTTATCTACAGATTCACATCTGTGTCACCTGGCAGACAACAAACTGAGCTGAGAGAGATAAGAGAAAGAGATACGGCTGTGGCAGCACAGAAGGTTTCCAGCCCTACGTGCTAAGTCAAAGGCTCTCCCAGCTCTCCCTCCTCATGCTTGCTTTGCAGGATAGGGGGTTTAAAGAAGTTTCCACCATGTGCAGTCTCCTCTCTGCCAGCTTGTGTTAGCCAGGGTGATGGGAAATACATGTGGCACAGCCAGATTCCTGAAGCAGGTTGACTTTTCTTTCAGGGCTCCCATTTGGCTAATCCTTACCCTCCCAACACAGCAGTGAAGGGTTCAACATTGCTTTCTCGGCTGCGACGGGAGCCGATGACTTTTGCAGACCTCTCCCAAGAGGCACAGCCCCAGATCAGAGAGGGAGAGGCATTTCAGCATAGACCCTCCCCTGCAGGAGGGCGAGGGGGGCAAGGACATGGCAGGGTGGGATGGATCAAATCCCAAGGCTGTCAGCTTGGGTGGACACAGCCCAGAGAGCAGAGAGGCCCAGTCCTGACCTCTCCAAGGGCTGCGGCCAGACCTCAGCTTTCCCAGGCCTGGCCCCCATGCAGTACAGACACGCAGCCTGTCATGGAGGGGGCTGCATCCCCCCAGTCCCATCTCCTGCCAGCACTGCAGCCCCCCAGGGGCTGGGAGCCCACTGTGTTTTGGGGATGGCGAGCTGTGAGCTCACTTTGCATCACACAGATTAATGAGCCATCCTACCGACCTGCTGTCTCCAGATGTGTCCTTACAGCAGAGAGGAGGGCAAAGCCCCCTCAAGCACTGCAGAGCAGTTGCTACTCTCAGCTTTTAGGCCAAGCCACCATTTTTGGCTGGAGAAAGGAAAATGCCTGGTTTTCTCGCACCAGCTCCGCAGTGGGCACACCAGGAGCTGGGGAACACCAGCCAGTGCTTTGGGACACACATCCAGACTGCCCACGTGGTCCCAGGCTCTGCAGTGACCTGGACCCTCACACCCAGAGCCATGAGCATCCTCTGCACTTGCAGGAGGCCCCACCGGAGCGGAGGTGGTCTGTCCCCCCTCACTGCACACCCAGCACAGCCATCTAGTGCCTGCGCTGTAAATCGGATGAAACTCAGCCCTGGAGGCCCACCATTGATTTCCGTTGCCTAACGACAGGAAAGCTTTATAATCCTATTAACTAAACACCCTTTCAGGCAGCGCTGGGAGCAGAGCAAAGGGGAGTTGTATAAGCAGTTAGAGCTATGCAGTGCAGTGCCCGGCTCCGATTGGTGCTGGGTGAATTCCCCAAAAGTGGGGCTGTGACACCCACAGTGGCAGGTTCGGTGTCGGTGGCAGCCCCTGCACACACTGGATCCCACCAAGAAACACGTTTCAGCAACAGGTTGCTGGCTCAAGTGCAAAGGAGCTAGGAGGCCTTGCACAGGAAAATGGTGCCCACATGTGCGAAGTTGCAGGACTTGGCTTGCTTATTGACAAATACCATTGCATTTCAATCTCTTCCTAACTGTCACCATGCCGGTCATACTTACGGAAGTTTCCCAGCAAAAGACACACTGCTTTGGCCAAAGTATATAAGCATTTCATGGAAGAATGTGAATTTCACTGTGACTTCCTAAGGAGAAGGTATATATTTCAGAATACTGCCATTTGCAAAACATTTCAAGATTTCATCCCTCCTCCTCAGTTTGCAATGACAGCCAGCATGAAAAAAAAAAAAAAAAAATCAAGCTTGCAGAGGATGCAAAATCTTCATTTTCCACCCAGCCCCTGGTACCCCAGGGCCACGCTGCATTTCCATACAAGGGTGAGAATTCTCCACGCCTCAGCAAGCCCCAAGGAAACGCTGCTGAGCCCCACACAGGGATGGGGACCAAAGCTGCCACGGGTCTCGTGGCCAGACCTCTCACCAAATGCCACAGGAGCAGCTGTGAAGAATCAGTGTCTGATGCCTCATCCGACAACAATCCCTTTAGGTCCAGCTAAATGGCACGGTCAGGATTTCTGCAGCCATCAGCCTGACGAGGAGGGTTTGCACTGTGGCAGGAGGGAGATAAATGCCTTTCCACCAGCGGAAATGCACCTTCCCCAGACTGTGGAAACATTGATCAGTCATCTCCCCTTCCCTTCCCTTTAATTAGTTATTCACATAGCACTGCAAACTGCCAGGCTTAATATTTTCCACAACGAGTTATGAATGCAGAGGCACAGGACAGGCTCTTTGTCAAGGGACACGATGCTGCAGGCATCCCCATCAGCGCCACATGCAGCGATGGAGCAGGAAACCAGGCACAGAAGCACCAAACCCACCTCCACATTAGTGCTTATCCTGCTGGAGGTAAAAATAAAACTGCTTTCCCTGAGCACTGGGGAAGGAGCAAGTCCGATTCCCCATACTGGGACAAGGTTGTGAGGCAACAGGCATCAGCTTGTGAACCCCCCCCATCGAGACACAGCCCTTGCACCAGGCTCCTTATTTTGGTGCCACCAAAGCCAGCACAGCCACCAGAAACGCCTGCCTGTCACCATGGAAATGCTGAACGGGAAGGTTTGAAGCCCGCTGAGACTTTCAACCTCTGCCAAGCAAAGCAGGGCGCTTAAACAACCACGAGCCCCGGACTTTTGCACGAGGAGGAGACTTGTGCTCCCTTTGGCTTGCTGGGCACGAGGCAGCTCACGTGGGACCTCTCGCAGGGAAAAAGCCCCCCTGGAGAAAGGACGCTGGGCCTCGCCACGCCACCCATCGCTGCTTTTCGTGCCAGTGGTGTCTCATCTACAGAGGTGAAAAGCCGTGACCGCATGGGACACAGCACCGAGCAGGATGGGCAGGAAACACACGGTGGGAAATCCGCTGCTGGAGGGAGGCAGTGGGGCCAAAAGAGCAGGGTAAGGAGGCTGCCAAAGATTTCAAAGGGGCCTACGGGCTGCCCTGTGAAATGACCCTGACCTCCCCATCCCGTGCTGATGGCCTGCATGGAGCCAGGCAGGCTCCTTTGGTGCTGAACGTGGCCTTTGCAATGTTTGCTTCCTGCCTTCAGGCCAGCCAGGGCATTTATAGCCAGGGAGTGGGAAACAGATTGGGACCGCATAGAGGAGGAAAGATAAAAAGGAAGGGCGGATGTCCTGAGAAACACGCGAGGGTGCAAGCCAGACACAGCTTCCAGGGTAACATCGGCCATCGCGTGCCTTCGGGGAGGCTGCCAGCAGGTTGACACGGCCACATCATGGATCCCGGGCAGAGGGAGAGCATCGCCTCTGGGCTGTGTCTGCACCCGCCTCTGCTGATAACACCAGCCACACAAGTGATGCCTCCCGACAGCACAGGTCTGCCCCCAGCAGCCGATATCTACACCACACCTTGCTCATTTTGTCTCCCCCTCCTCCTTTTCTTTTCAAGACACCACAGGGCAGTGTGGAGCCATATCTAGGATGCCTTGACATCCCAGAGCCCTGGCACCATATCTAAAGACTCTGATTTTCTCCAGATCCTCCACGGAGGTAGGATAGACCAAGGGAGAGTCTCTCCATCCTCTCTGCGCTGCAGCTGGCGAGTGACCCATCCAGACACTGCTGCACCCCTTCTTTCCCCCAGCCCCCTTGCCCTGCCTCTTTCCTTCCTTCCCCCTATCTTTAAAATCCCTCTCCAGGCAGGATGGCAAGGGACACTGCATGGCAGCTACTCCTACTCCAGGGAGCATGCGATGTCCGCCAGCCCCAAGCGCAGGAGCCCTTGGGTCGCGCCGGAGCACAGCTCAGTGAAGCCAGGGCTGTAAATCTTTGCAGAGGATGAACTCCCGCTGCGCTCCCAGGCCTCAAGGGAATGGGAACTCTGTCCTGGAAGCCTGTGATCCCCCGGCACGCTGCCGCCAAGCCGCCTTTGACGTCAGCTCGTGTCTACAAACATTGTCTTTGACCCTCAGCCAAAACTTGCAGGCTAAAATCAGTGAAGAAAGCGAATATCCGCAGAGATACCCCCACAGAGAGCCTGCTCTGGGAGCACAAGGTAGCAAGGGGCAGAGAGCCTAAGACAAATGCGCAGGCACACCTGGGATGACTTGGGAGCCAAAAGGTCCCCAAGAAGTCAAGTCATTTAAAATGCAAATCCCCAAGGTAAAAATAAGGGTGAACCCTCACTACTCAGGGATACCTGCGAACGCCTGGAGGCTGCGTCGCTGCCAGCAGATCCTACAGCAGCCGGGGGTTGGCCCAAGGCACAACAAACTGGAAATTTGGGAAAATAGCTCAGCACCCAAACAGTAGCCTGCCTATAGCTGCCACAGCTGCTCCTGAACGCCCAGCGCTGCTCCAGAGCATGCTCAACCACACTGTCCCATGCACATATTTAAATACTACTGTACCACCACGCACAGCACAGATGTGGCAGCCTGGAAAGCAGCTCTCCCAGCCACCGCTGATGGAAAGGTCATGAGTCTGCCTGCTGTTTACTGAGCACTGGGGAAAGCTGGGGGATGGGGTGACTGGTGACAGTGGGAACAAGCACAAAAGGGAGCTGTGGATCAGGGCTTTCTTTTAGTAGGAGGGACACAGTGATTGACAAGGGCTTACAGAGGTCTCACAGCAGGCCCACGGTGGCTTTGGGGTTGGACTTCAGGTCTCCAAGGATGGAGCTAGCTGGTATTACTCATCACCAAGAAGCCAGGCACAGCTCCTCCTTGGTGAGCAAGACACAAACACCAAGGTCTATCGAGCAGATTTGCTTCCCGCAGCAGAGCCCAGCTTGGTGTGCGTGCAGCTTTCCAAGAGAGTCGGGCGCCTGCCATGTCCCTGCTCCCGTCACCACTGAGGATGGCAAAAACCCATAACTCATAGGGAAACCAACAGTGCCATCTGCTGCACAGCCCCGCTGGGCCCCGAGCAGCCGGACAGCCCCTGGCCTGTCCACACAAGGCATTCGCGCAGGCTTACACAGCTCGCACCGGTCACAACAGCAGGCAAAATGCACCCCCAACCAGCACCAAGCCAGGCACAGAGGCAGCAGCAAGCATCACTGAAGACAAGCCTGCAGCAGTTGCGATGGTCACCCGCAGCTCAATGACTGGGGACAGCCCCTGCTTTGCACGGCACAGCAAAGGACAGCACGATGGGGAGGTGGAGCAGAACAACAGCGTCCCCAGAGCCCATTTAGAGACTGCAGTGTGTGACGGAGATAAGCAGCAAGCTCACTTGGCAAAAGCAAGCAAACAACCCCTTTCCCTATCAGCACCCTGCAGGTGAAGCACATCTTCCAGCCTCTCTACAAGCAAGGGGAGGGAGGAAAAAAAAGCAAATGGGCCCCAACACCCACGAAGCCCTGGCGAGTAGCTGACACCATCCCGAGCATCTCCTTTGGGGAGAAGTCCCAGACTCTAGCACCAGATGCCATGCACTCCCGCATGTACTTTATCACCCTGATATCCCAGAGAAACTCCAGGTAGGGGGGACACCTGGGAGAAGCAGGGTCAGCCTGAGGGAGCCAAGAGCAGCTTCTCTGCTCCTCCAGCCCCAGCAGCTGTGGCCAGTTCCAAATCAGCCTCCCCTGCTCCACAAGTGGCTGTGGTTTGGTGGCAGGTGAAGCAGTTTTTCTGCATGCACTGCCTGGAAAGCATGCTGCCATCCTCCCTGAGACGTGTGTTGCTATAGCAATGGGAAAGGTATCAGAAGCAAAACCGGCATTGATGGATAGTGCAGATTGCTTTTAAGATTACCACACATGATCAGGACCCCTGACTGTCAAGGTCCAGTAGCCAGGCACCATAGAGGCAACGGCACAGTGAAAACACTGCAAGGAAGTGAAAAACACAACCCTAAAGACGTCCAGAATAAACAAAGTCCTAAAAGACCCCCCCTTTCCTCACAGAGTCATCTGAAAGCAAACTGACCCCAAAGATAATGGGCTGCACTGAGCTACAGGATGTCAAATGAACCATTACAGCATCCCAGAGATTTGTTCTGAAGCCTGCAGCAGTCGCTGCATCCTCTGTTCACGTCTGATCATCCCTATCTGCAGGCGCATACACACATGCATGAGTGGGAGCTCCAGATGGAGCAGCAGAACCACGCTGAGGAGGGACTTTGCATCCCTCCACCTGCTTCCTCCCAGACCCTGCTGCCAGCTGGACTTTGGCTCGCCATCACTTGTTGCCAGCTCACCCTCCTACCCACAGCAGAGCACCGAGAGTGATCTCCCAGCCATTGGCATCACTTCAGACACAGCTCCCTTCTCTGCCTTGGAGCAGATGAGAGAGACACAGGAACAAATTCAGCTCCAGTCTCACTTGCCTGCGCTCAGGCGCTTTGCCTCCTGCTCACAGCCAGCCCCAAGGCTGCTTGTCCACCATCTGCTCCTTTCTCCAGCCCAGTAAGGGGGGAGAGGGGACGAGTCTGCAGCTCTGAAAGCTTGGTTCAGGAGGGAAACCACCTTCGGACTCAGCTCACACACAGGTTTCAGTTTTAAAAGCTGAAATTCACCCTTGCGCATGAACCTTTCACATGTCATGACACCCTGATCAACACACCTGCAGCAATTAGATCAGAGATGAAAAAAAACCTCCTTGTTTGCTCAGCCTATTTACTTTGCAACACTCAGTTTTCCCAGTTGTTTGTGTGGGTCTTTGCCTTAGCAACCAAGGAGAGAAACATTTATGAGGCATGAAAAATGTAGCTATACAGCCATAAGAACTGGCAGGGTGCGGCTGCGGGCGCAGCTGGAAATTCCTCTTAACTGGTAGTCACAGAGGAATTGCACCCCTTAAACAGCAAAGTGGCTTCATCCTCAGCAGGACAACGCAGGAGGAAGTGGGACTTCTAACCTGTGCCCTCCACTGTACCACCCACCATGCAGGTTCTTATGCTTGCAACAAATACGTGCCTCAGTTTACCCACATATAAAATGGAAGTACATATAAAAAGTGACAGGAAGGCTGAAGTTGAGACCTTAATACACAGCACCCCATAGGAATGCAGTATGCATTCCCCAGCATGGAAGGGAGACTGAGCTCTGGACATCATCTTCTAGACAGCTTTAGACCTATAATTTCCTGGATCTCCCAGCAAGATTATTCTCCCCAGTCCACAGCCATGGTGACAGAGTACTCTTGTTCTTGACCTGTGGCAGTGTCAGGATCCAAACCCTGGCATTTTGGATGCCAATTCCCTTTTCCAAAGGGACGTGCCACAACCCAGCACACATGCACACTGGTACTAGCTCCTGCCTCACATGCTAACCCCCAGCAGAGCTAATTTAGCTTTCGTTCACAGGGCTGGATCAAGGCAAACAAGGCCCAGGCCAAATGGACCCACTGGGTGCAGGAGGAGGCTCTGGTATGCACATTTTCCAGTCCAAAAATGGATCCCAGCCCACTTTTCCATCACAGCATCAGCCCTTCCCTTTACTCATGCTTGGCCTCCCAGGAGCCATCACTACCCAGTTACCTTCCCACCACCCCCACAAGGGCAGCAGCACAGACCCCCCCCCCGCTTCCCAGGCTTGGGGTCAGGAGGGGAACACAAGAAGGTGCATAGAAAGTATAAAGTCTGAGAAGCATCAAAACCAAACAGAGAGCTACTTTCTGATGTGACCCCCAAATTTCATGCCTTTGCTTCATCCTCCCCTGCCCTAAAAGCACCAGTGCATTTGTGAGTGTAGAGCTTTTGTCCACCTGGGCTCAATTTTTCTTCATTTAGCCTGGCAAACACACCAGGCAGTGAAAAGGGACCTCCTAGTGTCACTTGGCCTAGGTGCTGCCTGGAGAGCT
>NW_010177916.1:289-521 GCF_000695765.1 Mesitornis unicolor | reverse complement strand
CTCGGCAGCAGCCACGCAGCTCACTGACGGCTGCAGTATCGCACCTGCAGCTAAACCCTGTCCTGAACTGTTTTACTTTCATTCTCCATCCTTCCTCACCACTTCTGTGTTACACAAATAGAAACAAACAACAAAAAATATCCCCCCCTGCAAAGGCTGCTTCTCCTCTGCCACAGCTCCGTGGCAGGCACTGTGTCCCTCTACCCCTGCAAGGGACAGCCACCTGCAGCTA
>NW_010177916.1:0-201 GCF_000695765.1 Mesitornis unicolor | reverse complement strand
GGCCCCCCGTAACCCCCCCCCAGCCACGGTGCTGAAGGGAACGAAGCTCGGCGTCCGCCGCAGCCACGCACCAGAGTTCGGGGGCACCGTGAAGCGCTCCGGGGAGCCAAAGCCGGGGGTGAAGCGCAGGACTCACCTGAGTGTCGATCATCATCGTGCTCCGCTCATAGCCCCTGTCGGTCGCGCAGGGAGAGCCGCTGG
>NW_010177915.1:0-8440 GCF_000695765.1 Mesitornis unicolor | reverse complement strand
TTCCAACTCCTCATATTCTGTGATTCTGCAAAATTAGGACCCCTAGTAATGCTAATTTCCTTGAAGAAGCCATTCTGGCTTGTCCTGCAAACAGAAGTGTGTGTCATTGTTATGACTACATAGTGGCAGAAAATCAGATAAATACAGAACTTGATACAAATCAAATAAAAATACAAATTGAAGGAGTTCATCAGAACTTTGTGCTTTACAGACATACTTACCAGGATGACCAAGTCCTATAAAAAAAGAAAGACAACTCATGTGTAGTATGTCCCTTAGTGACCCCCAGCCTCTGCCATTCAGTCAGCATGGAGAGCCAGGAGACTTTACCTCAAGCAATGTTCTGTCTGTCAGAAAATGAAAACAGCTCTCTCAGAGTCGTCATTCTCTTTTCCCTCTCAACTCTTGTTCTTGTCATGTTGCATTATACATAGATAACACAAATCTTGAAGACGTGCCCTCTGGTTAAGGAAGGAAACAACAACAACAACAACAAGATCTCTCACACAGCATGCCAACGTGAGCGGGGTTTAATCACAGATAATTGGGGCATTTAATAGCAGTACTTAATAAAATAAGAATAGAAATCCTAGGCAACAAACACAGTGATAAGTATAAGAAGAAAAAGAAAAACATCCCTCAAATAAGTGATCTTAAGTTTAATGATTATTCATTTCTTATCCCTAGAGCCATTTGTTGCTCTACTGAAGAGCAGTCTTGGCTATTCAGGATATCTATTAATAAACTTTGTTGAATCTATGCAGAAGTCAAAGTACTGGGACTTTATAATGACTTTTTCTGTCACCTCTTTGGTGGTTGTATCTCAAGGACTAGAATAAGTGACAGTCTTGATGATGGTGATAACGAATTATGGAATGAGTTAAAGAGCAATATAATAAGAATTATCATGTGAAAGAGAGCAGAGAAAGAGGGTGCAGAGAGAACCAAGCATCTCTTTGAGCTGTTAGCATTCTTCTTCCAAAGGCATGTTTGACATCCACAGATACTGAGTGACTTCTTTCAGACTCTCCAATACACCTCGTCACACAGAGAAGAGCAATTTCTCTGGCGTTTGGGCAGATCCAGTTTCCCCGAGATGAATGTCTAGAATAGCACTGCGTTCTGTGAGAACAACTCCTTTTCTCTCAAACAAAATCACTGTTTTGAGGAGCATTTTGCCTAAGAAAACATAGAATATATGACAGCGGGACGACTGTTTGTGTACAGTGTAACAAGCGTAATTATTGCTTTCCCTGCTGCAAATTTAGAACAAGTTCCTTAAAGCTCAGGGTTCAGTGATTCCAGCTGAGTGCACAGAGGCAGACTGAGGCGCGGTGTCTGCAGAGCCTTGGCGCAGCAGATTGCACACCACGACGGTGGATAAATGCAGGAGCTGCAAGTTCATTTTCAGGGCACTCCTTCAACTTTGGTGAGTTCTGCCTGGGGTAAAGGATAGGAGGCTTTTCTTTGGGTTTCAGCACATTTGCAGGGATCCTTTGCAGAATTATAGAACTGAAAGAGAATTTGTGAAATCAGCCATCGTGAGCTTCTGTCCCATCAGAATCAGCAATACTTGCAGTATTACAGCATTTTGTTTTTCTTGACTGTTATTAAGGCCTCTGATATGGAAGACGGTGTTGACTCTTCAGGTAAACCATAGTACATCGTTTTCTTCACAGTTGAAAAGTTTTCCTTAATAAATAACCTTAATCTTCCTTGACACCATGTATAGCAATTTCCATTTTCCCTTTTCTATAACAAAGGGAATAGGTGATTTCCTTCCTCTCTGCAGAAACTGTTTATTTATTAGTATATTATCCAGATTGACACTACTAATTTCACTCATGACAAAGTGCAGAATTACTCCGTATTGCTTTAGCAATCTTCTTCATAAGGCGTTGGATATATAGAAGGTGACTCTTATATGACATTAGGTTATAAATATTAAGATGCATAGCTGCATCTTTAGACCCTACTACGGATGAAATAATCCTCGTGAACACTGAAGCAGCCTTAAAATAAACAAATAAATTTAAAATAATTAGTTATATTAAGGGAAAGCTTCATTTAGAGGCTTCTAGATTCTGTGCTAAAATAGTTAAAGGACTGTCTGCTGATAGTCTGAAAAAAACACCCTGTAATTACGTTTTTCTCACATCTGAAAGGATGATTTTTCTCCCAATGACATAGCTTAAACATCACCATGCTGCATGCCTTCAGTGCAGTGCAGGGTTATGCCTCTGGGAGTCCTGCAGCTGCCAAGGAGGTGTTTTCTGCCTTGTTAATTTACGTGCCTAACTTTACACACACACAGACTTCAGCGTTTTGGTTCTCAGCCTTTCTGGACCTCAGTGCTGGTAACTATAAAAGTAAGTTTAATGCAAAAATCATTAATTAATATTTATTGAGGGGGTACTATCCATTCCAGCCTCAAGATTAAACACTACAGAGATCAGGTAATGTGATTCAGAGCATTCAAGATAAGATTTCAGGTATTCTGATTTATTCTTTAGAGGAACCAACACTTTCAAGAGCTTTCCAGTATGGTTGTGTAATTCACAGAATCACAGAACGTTAGGGGTTGGAAGGGACCTCAAAAGCTCATCCAGTCCAATCCCCCTGCCGGAGCAGGAACACCCAGATGAGGTTACACAGGAAGGCGTCCAGGCGGGTTTTGAATGTCTGCAGAGAAGGAGACTCCACAACCTCTCTGGGCAGCCTGGTCCAGTGCTCTGTTACCCTCACTGAGAAGAAGTTTCTTCTCAAATTGAAGTGGAACCTCCTGTGTTCCAGTTTGTGCCCATTACCCCTTGTCTTATCATTGTTTGTCACCGAGAAGAGCCTGGCTCCATCCTCGTGACACTCACCCTTTAAATATTTATAAACATGAATGAGGTCTCCCCTCAGTCTCCTCTTCTGCAAACTAAAGAGACCCACCTCCCTCAGCCGCTCCTCATAAGGGAGATGCTCCACTCCCCATAAGGGAGATGCTCCACTCCCTTGATCATCTTTGTAGCCCTGCGCTGGACTCTCTCCAGCAGTTCCCTGTCCTTCTTGAACTGAGGGGCCCAGAACTGGACACAATATTGCAGATGTGGTCTCACCAGGGCAGAGTAGAGGGGGAGGAGAACCTCTCTGCCCTACAACCACCCCCCTGCTGATACAGCCCAGGATGCCATTGGCCTTCTTGGCCACAAGGGCACAGTGCTGGCTCATGGTCATCCTGCTGGCCACCAGGACCCCCAGGTCCCTTTCCCCTACGCTGCTCTCTAATAGGTTTAATTCAAGTGGTTATTGCGGGTGATGTGGATATTCTTTCTCGCATCTTAAAAAGCAATATGAAAAGTATACAAAATATGAGTGTTGGGTTCTGGAGGTGCAAAGCAAAGTGGTTTGCAAATGATGAGCAATTTCAGGGTATATTTTTGGTTCAAACTATCACTCCTCACTTCGATCTAAGGCTTTTTAGTTGACGTTCTTATAGTCCCTACTACCATAAAATGTATTAATGACATCATTAGTGATACCTAGCTGTGAATCCAATGCCATCATCTTAAAAATAATGAAAAAAAGATGATAGTGTGGTTGCTCTTCACATTAGTCATTCTTTTCAGTATTTTTCTTTGTGACCTCCTCTGGGTGATCCTGCTCTGGCAGGGGTTGGACTGGTTGATCTCCAGAGGTCACTTCCAACTCCTCATATTCTGTGACTCTGTGAATAAGGTTATTGCTTATTCCTAATTCAGCTCAAATTTATCACCTTTTCTAAGTTTCTTGAGGGCTCATTGTTTTCTGTCCTTTTAAGCCCTGTCTAGCTGTAGTAATTGCAGTAATTATTATACAGTAATAAGATTGGACTCCAGTGCCGGAGGCCTAGGAGCTCTGACTTTATAAAGAGGCATTTTTATGACATCATACTTTCTGATAAATCGAGGGACAAAGGCAGTTGGACCCCAAGTCAAAGTCCAGTTAAACATTTCAGTAATTTTTCAAGTATGCAGCCATATAGTGCAGGCGGCGAGAGGTTGGCCTGACCACTGAAGTATCACTTTAACAGCTGCTTCATTTCACTATCTCTCGGCTCATAAACTTTATTTTTAATGAGTCTGCCTGTAAGGCCACTAAAAATGACCTTCACAGAGCACTACAAGGACCTGCAGTGGTGACCAAAATAGCTTTCTTGGACAGTGCATAATATCACAGTGATCATAGCATGGAAAATAAGCAGTGTGATGAGACAAACATTATACTAACTATGCAGAAACACAGAATATTCTGTATTTTCACACTGAAAGATTCATGTGGCAGCTGTGCAAGTAATCCACTACCTTCAACTCATACCAATATGGGCATCTTCATTGATTTTAGTTGTGTTCACAGAATCACAGAATCACAGAACGTTAGGGATTGGAAGGGACCTCAAAAGCTCATCCAGTCCAATCCCCCTGCCGGAGCAGGAACACCCAGATGAGGTTACACAGGAAGGCGTCCAGGCGGGTTTTGAATGTCTGCAGAGAAGGAGACTCCACAACCTCTCTGGGCAGCCTGGTCAGTGCTCTGGCACCCTCACACTGACAAAATTTGTCCTCATGTTCAGGTTGAACCTCCTATGCTCCAGGTTGCTCCCATTGCCCCTTGTCCTGGCATTGGACATCCCAGAGCAGAGCCTGGCTCCTTCCTCCTGACACTCGCCCTTTCCAAATTGATCCCCATGAATGAGGGCACCCCTCAGTCTCTTCAGTGTTTAGAAATTTGTGACTTAAGGCCATAGCCATAACTTGAAGCAGCCACTTTACCCAGCCCCAGCTGTGTTGCATATATCGTCTCCAAACTGGAAAGACATGGATTTGAATGACAGAACACTTGGTGGATAAGGAATTGGCTGGACAGTCATGTTTGAAAGACTTGTGGTCAATGGCTTGATGTCCAAGTGGAGACCAGTGACGAGTGATGCTCCCCAGGAGTCAGCACTGTGATGGGTGCTGTCTGCCATCTTTCTTGGCAACGTGGACAGAGGGATCGAGTGCACCCTCAGCAAGTTTGCTAATGACCCCAAGCTGGGTGGTGCAGTTGACACCCTGGAGGGAATGGTTGCCATCCAGAGGTACCTGGACAGGCTGGAGAGATTGGCCCTGGCCAACCTCATGAAGTACAACAAGGCCAAGTGCACCCGGGTAGGGGCAATGTCAAGCACAAATCCAGGCTGGGCAGAGAATGGATTGAGAACAGCCCAGAGGAGAAGGACTTGAGGTTGTTGTCTGATGAGAAGCTCAACATGAGCCAGCAATGTGTGCTTGCAGCCCAGAAACCAACCCCATCCTGGGCTGCATCACAAGAAGTGTGGTCAGCAGGGCCAGGGAGGGGATTCTGCCCCTCTGCTCTGCTCTGCGCAGACCCCACCAGCAGTGCTGTGTCCAGTGCTGGGGCCACCAACATAAAAAGGACATGGAGCTGTTGGAGCAAGTCTAGAGGGGGCCACAGAGATGCTCAGGGACTGGAGCAACTCCCCTACGAGGACCAACTGAGAGAGTTGGGGCTGTTCAGCCTGGAGAAGAGAAGGCTCTGGGGGAACCTTATTGTGGCCTTCCAGTTCCTGAAGAGGTCCTACAGGAAAGCTGGGAAGGGACTTTTTATAAGGGCAGGGAGTGATAGAACAAGGGGGAATGGTTTTAAACTGGAAGAGGGCAGATTTAGGCTGGATCTGAGGAAGCAATTCTTGACTGTGAGGTGGTGAGGCCCTGGCCCAGGTTGCCCAGGGAAGCTGTGGGTGCCCCCTCCCTGGCAGTGTTCAAGGCCAGGTTGGCCGGGGCTTGGAGCAGCCTGGGCTGGTGGAGGTGTCCCTGCCAAGTTAAAAAGCAATTGAAGATTCATTTACAGAGGTGGTGTCAGAATTTTTGTTGCCAGTTGCCTGGAATTGTCTCTTCGGCCCTCCTGCTTAGAGCGAGGTCTGTCTCAGATCATTTATCTTTAATTTACTTTCAATTTAGAAGAGCTTGTGTTTGTGTACATAAATTTATACGCATATTTAAAAATAGATTGTTTAAACCATGCACCCTTTTTTGGCCTCGTGACATCTTTGTGATATCCTGTGCATCCTCCTGGGCTGCTGAGTCATCCTTAAGAATTAATCAGGTCCACAGCTTCGTGTCAGGAGGATTCTCCTACCAGCACATGCGTTTTGGATTGCCTTTTATCACTGGCCCTGTACAGACCTACTGGGAGAGCTACCACTGACGTATGCTCCCTTGGCTGATTCACAGGAGCAATTTGTAATTTAATTTGCGTTTCTTGATAAAGCAAATAGGATTGTGCTAGGTTAGCATCTTTGTGTTTTTAGTACTACAGAAGAGAGCACCATAAGCAGCTTCCACATAAACCATCACTCTTGTATTGAGTAGCCAAGCCAGGCTGGCAGAGATCAAGTGTATACTTTCATATATAAAATTATATTAGAAATTATTGATGTGCAAAGAGATGCAAGTGGGTAAAACATGACAACTTCAGAACCTTTCAGTATAAAATCCATGATTCTCTGCTATGCATAATAATTCTGTTACCATAATCTACTATTTTGTCTTCTCTTTAACAGAATGACTTTTGTTGTAATGGCTTTAATAGTTAATATTATAATAACTTTAATATTTTTAGCTGCGCTCAGAATTTATCATACCTTTTTCCCCACTAAAGTAGGTTCTGATACTCATTTTGTTCTTCTGCTACAGATTAAAGAGCACCTTGCCAAGGGACAGAGGACGCTGGCTGGTGATGGGATGTCCCAAGTAACCAAGACACTGTTGGATTTAACTCAGAGGAAAAACTTTTATGCAGGGGACCTTCTTATTTCAGTGGAAATTCTCAGAAATGTTACGGACACATTTAAAAGAGCAAGTTACATCCCTGCATCTGATGGGGTTCAGGTAAGAGAAAGATTGTAAGGGTAGTGTTTCAGCTGATGCGGTTTATGTCAGTATGCTGCATGTCACCTAAAACTAAATTTTCTGAGTGATAGACATAGACATCGTTCACACAAAACTAAAATACGAGTGTAAAATAGGAAAAGACTCAGCGGCTTTTAATGAGACGAATATCCAAAACAACGCATCCAGTGAAAAATGTAAGGTCCTTCCTTTGTAAAATTTCCAGCATCTTTCTCTTTCAGGGTCTGGTTTGATTGACAGGGATGCGTTGGTGGTTTTTTTGCAGTAAGCAGTTCACCAGTGTTGTTTGTTCTGGTTCGTTTCAGTTCAGAAATTTATTCACAGTGTTTAGTTACATAATTCTGGCGTTGCTTCTTCAGTTCCAAGAAATAAAGCTCATTCAAAGTGCACAGGAGCGATGGAGAGGACGTTTGGTATGAATTTCCTATTTCATGTGTTAGATTAACTCTTCTTGTGCAAGAGCCCCATTAAAACACTATCAGACATAACCCCAGTGTCATTATTTCTTCATAACGGGCTGCACAACTCGTTGTGTTCATTAAACTCATTTTTCATCAGAATAAATATTTCACAGGACTTCCAGATCAGAATAGATCAGATTTGTTTCATCTGTATCTGAGAATTTTAGACCCTTCTCAGAGACTGTAGAGGTACTGAAAAAGAATACTAAGAAGGTAGATCCCAGAATCACAGAATCACAGAACGTAAGGGATTGGAAGGGACCTCAAAAGATCATCCAGTCCAATCCCCCTGCCAGAGCAGGAACATCCAGACAAGGTTACACAGGATGGTGTCCAGGCGGGTTTTGAATGTCTGCAGAGAAGGAGACTCCACAACCTCTCTGGACAGCCTGGTCAGGGCTCTGGCACCCTCACTGAGAAGAAGTTTCTTCTCCAATTGAAGTGGAACCTCCTGTGTTCCAGTTTGTGTCCGTTACCCCTTGTCCTATCATTGTTTGTCACCGAGAAGAGCCTGGCTCCATCCTCGTGACACTCACCCTTTAAATATTGATAAACATGAATGAGGTCTCCCCTCAGTCTCCTCTTCTGCAAACTAAAGAGACCCAGCTCCCTCAGCCTTTGCACATAAGGGAGATGCTCCACTCCCTTGATCATCTTTGTAGCCCTACGCTGGACTCTCTCCAGCAGTTCCCTGTCCTTCTTGAACTGAGGGCCCAGAACTGGACACAATATTCCAGATGCGGTCTCAGCAGGGCAGAGTAGAGGGGGAGGAGAACCTCTCTGCCCTACAACCACCCCCCTCCTGATACACTCCAGGATGCCATTGGCCTTCTTGGCCACAAGGGCACAGTGCTGGCTCATGGTCATCCTGCTGGCCACCAGGACCCCCAGATGTATACATTATTTATGAAAAAGAGTTGAATGATCATTCACAAATTAATAATGGGGTTATTAATCAGGTCATGTGGACGTATTTGTTTGTGTAAAGGTAAGCATAGATTATAAGTACACTTTTGTATATATGCATATATATATATATAT
>NW_010177914.1:0-2339 GCF_000695765.1 Mesitornis unicolor | reverse complement strand
CAGACTTACTGAGGGAACACTCAATCCCCTCTTCCAGATAATTGATAATGATATTAAACAGGACTGGCCCCAAAACCGAGCCCTGGGGAACGCTGCTTGTGACTGATGGCCAACTGGATTTAATTCTGTTCACGACAACTCTCTGTGCTCGGCCATCCAGCCAATTTTTGACCCAGCAAAGCATATGCCCATCCAAGCCATGGCCAGCCAGCTTCTCCAGGAGGATGCTGTGGGAGATGGTGTCAAAGGCCTTACTGAAGTCCAAGTGGACAATGTCCACAGCCTTCCCCTCCTCCACCAAGCACGACTCATATTGGAGCTTTGTGGACTTGGGGCTGAAGCAGTTTTGTGTGTTGCCAGACCCATATTGGACTTTTGTGGACTTCTCCTCCTGTGGAAAGGGCGCCACATGGAAGCAGAGAGAGAGGCTGGGAGGGGTCCTCCCTTAGCCCCAGAAGAGCAAGGAACAGCAGTAGGCCACATGGCATGAACTGACTGCAACCCCCACTCTGAAAAAGAAACCGGGAACAAACTTGAGCCCAGGAAGAAGGGAGGGTTGGGGGTGTTTGACTTTAAGATCTGGTTGTATCTCTCACTGTTCTACTCTGATGTTGTTGGTAACAAATTAAAATTGTTTTGTTTTTCTCCGCAAGATGACTGTCTTTTTCCCATGACCGTTTAAGTGGTGAGAAGCCCTCCCAGTCGTTATTTTGACTAGCCCCTTTTTGGGGCATCTCTGTGCTCAGTTACACACTGGGCCTAAACCACGACAGTCTTCTGAACACCTCCAGGGATGGTGATTCAACCACCTTCTTGGGAAGCCTATTCCAGTGTTTAATCACCCTCTCAGTGAAATAGTTTCTTCTAAGATCCAAACCTGACCTCCCATGGTCCAACCCTAGACTATTTCCTCTTGTCCTATCACCTGTGACTAGGGAGAAGAGACCTAAACCCACCTCAATACAACCTCCTTTCAGGTAGCTGTAGAGGGTGATTTGGTCTCTATCAGCCTCCTTTTCTCTAGGCTAAACAACCCTAGTTCCCTCAGATGCTCCTCATAAGTCCTGTACTCCAGACCTTTCACCAGCTTCATTGCCCTTCTCTGCAACCACTTCAGGACTTCAATGTCTTTCTTGCAGTGATGACCCCAAAACTGAACACAATATTCAAGGTGTGGCCTCACTAGTGCCAAGTACAGGAGGATGATCAGTTTCAGAAAATACCTGAAAAATGACACTTAATTCATTTTCCCATCATATAATTTTTTGGTACAGTTCAGAATGGTATGTATGGTTCCCTTTATCTTCAGCTGGGAAGCTGATGCTGCTACATGAGCAGCTTGGAAACTTGATGTGTGAACTTAGTGTTTGTGGCAATATCTCAGAATCTGAGAGCTGTTAAACATGTCTCATTTCACTTCATGTTCTCTAACTACTTGTATGGGAACAATGTATTTTTGTTGTTACTATCACTGCCACCATCATCTTTTATACAAACAAGCTCAATGGAACAGAGTTTCTCCAAGTATTTTTTTTTACTTTTTTTTTCTTTAAAAAATTAAGTCAGTATTTTTTAAATTATTATTTTTTTTAAATAAGTGCACAACCTTTTGCATTCCTTTGTCATTCATCTACCTTCTCTACATTTTGCTAGTTTGGTCCTGGATGGCTCCATTGAGTACCGTAGTGAGAAATATTCTTAAAAGCAACAGAAATAAGCCCATAAGATAAGGTGTTTCTTGGCTAACAGAATGTATTTGGCAGGCTGCTATTTGTATAAATAATATTCTTCTAGGTAATGTTTGGCAAAGGTATTTGCTTATCATGAAGACCTCAGGTTTCTCAGTTCATTTTCTGAGAGTTCCTTTAGCTGCTGTTTCAGTCCTCCATTGATAACCTGACATCTTCATGTTGTCCTACCCTGCAGGTAGGATTTTGAAGGGTTTGCTTATTCCACCTTCTTGTCAGTAATCCTGTTCCTCTGTGGGATTTTAATCTAAACATGTACTCTAGAACCATGTAGTCACAGGTTAAATTTGTCTTACTTACCTATATGTGGTAGAGAAGCAGATAGATAGTGATCTGTGTGCTTACCTAGCAATTTCTTCTTCTGCCAGGAGAAAGGGGAAGATTCAGTCTACACTTGACTGATTTTGGCAGTTTTTTCATGGAAATAAGAGAACCCAAACGCCAGCTCAAGTTCTAACCTAAGATCTGGTCTTCAAATTTATCTTATCCCACCATATTAATTCACCTGACTTCCATGTCTTCCTAATACAATATTACTCCTATATTTCTCAGCTAGCAGATGAATTTTCACAGAATCACAGAATCACAGAA
>NW_010177913.1:0-3638 GCF_000695765.1 Mesitornis unicolor | reverse complement strand
CCATCTCCCACAGCATCCTCCTGGAAAAGCTTCACTGGGTTAAAAACTGTCTGGTCAGCCGAGAATAGAGTTGTTGTGAATGGAACTAAATCCAGTTGGTGGTGAGTTACAAGTGGTGTTCCTCAGGGCTAGGAGATGATGTGTTGAAAAACAGCCCTGAGGAAAAGGACTTGGGAGTACTAGTAGAAAAAAATCTAGTCATCAGCCACCAATATGCATCTGCAGCCCAGAAGGCTAATGAGATCCTGGGCTGCGTCAAAAGAAGTGTGGTCAGCAGATTGAGGGAGGTGTTTCTGTCCCTCAACTCTGCTCTGGTGCGATCTCACCTGGTGTACTCCGTTGAGCTTTGGAGTCCCCAACACAAAAAAGACACTGAAGTGCTGAAGCGTGCGCAGAGAAGGGCCACAAAGATGATCAAAATGCTGGGGCACCTTTCCTACGAAGATAGGCTGAGAGAGTTGGGGTAGTTCAGCCTGGAGAAGAAAAGGCTCTGGCGGGACCTTTTAGCAAGCTTCCAATACCTGAAAGGTGCCTATAAGAAATCTGGGGAAGAACTGTACACTAGGGCAGGTAGCAATAAGACAAGGGGCAAAGGTTTTAAACTAGAAAAAGGTAGATTTAGGTTGGATATTAGGAAAAAGTTCTTCAAAATGAGGGTAGTAGATTACCGGAACAGGTTGCCCAGAGGGGTGGTGGAGGCCTCATCTCTGGAGATATTGCTGGGGCTCTGAGCAACCTATTCTAGTACCATTCTCCCTGCTTACTGCAGAGGAGTGGGACTAGATGATCTTTAAAGGTCACTTCTAATCCAATATATTTTTATGATTCTATTATTCAAGGGCTCAGTTTTGGTGCCAGTTCTGTTTCATATCTTTATCAATGATCTGGAGTGCTCCCTCAGTAAGTCTGCAGATGACACTTAGTTGGGAGGGAGTGTTTATCTGCCTGGTGGTAGGAAGGCTCTGCAAAGGGACCTGGATAAGCTGAATCAATGGGCTGAGGCCAACTGTATGAGCTTCAACAAGGCCAAGTGCTGGGTCCTGCACTTCAGTCACAGTAACCCTATGCAGTGCTACAGGCATGGAGATAAGTGGCTGGAAAGCTGCCAGACAGAAAAAGGCCTGGGGCTGTTGGTGGAGAGCAGGATGACCACAAGCCAGCAATGGGCCCTCATGGCCAGGAAGGCCAATGGCATCCTGCGGTGTATTAGAAGGGCTGTGGTTAATAGGTCAGGAGAGGTTCTCCTTCCCCTCTACTCTGCCCTGGTGAGACTGTATCTGAAATAATGTGACCAGTTCTGGGCCCCTCAGTTCAAGAATGACAGGGAATTGCTTGAAAGAGTCCAGCACAGGGCCACAAAGATGACTGAGGGAGTGGAATATCTTTATAAGGAGCGCCTGAGGGAGCTGGGTCTCTTTAGTTTGGAGAAGAGACTGAGGGGTGACCTCATTAATGTTTATAAATTTGTCAAGGGCGAGTGTCAGGAGGATGTGTCACTCTTCTCTGTGACATCCAACGATAGGACAAGGAGTGCAAGCTGGAGCATAGGAGGTTCCATGTAAACATAAGGATAAACTTTTTCACTGTGAGGGTGACAGAGCACTGGAAAAGGCTGCTCAGAGAGTTTGTGGAGTCTCCTTGTCTGGAAACATGCAAAACTTGCCTGGACGCATTTCTGTGTGACCTACTCTAGGGATCCTACTCTGGCAAAGGCGGGGGGGGTCGACTAGATGATCTTTTGAAGTTACTTCCAACTCCTATCATTCTGTGATTCTGTGAAGACACTTAACTTATGTCTGCTTATTCACGCAGTGATATGTGTGATTTGAACTAGGGGAAAAATACTCCTAAATAATCACTTCTGTGTAATTACTATAAGAGCAGAACTTAAGAAAAATCTCTAAAGAAAATTTAAACAAAAAATGGACCACTTTGCCCCACGCCATTATAGCATGGTTACAAAGTATTTTCAAAAACTACACTATCACTGAACTAGTTAATCGGTAATGTTTTTTATAATGGAACCAAAAAGTTAACATTTTTTTCCCTGCATTGTTTTGATATTCCACTCTTCACAAAGTTCCAGAGATTTTAAGAGCTCAGGTAGCCTAAGTGTGTAAAGATACAGCTATAATTAGCTGCTCTGGGTCAAAAATCTCTGTTGTAGTAATCTTTGCCTTGTGTGCCAAAATCTCTCTATTCCATTCATACCATCAAAGCCCATGTTAATAGAACTAACTGAAAGATCAACAAATGATCAGAACTCAACTGAATAGCATCATAAAAATATTTTAAAGCATTTTAATTAACACCTTGTACACCGGGGAAATAAGCAAATTAATTTGCTTTTTTCCCTGAGATCTTATTGGAACTACTTAATTAACATGTGTTTGTAAATTCTCTGCTGTAATAGTAGCCCTATAGTTGGGGAACACAGGGAACTAGCACTGAATACAGGACTAAAATGGCTGGTTTTTTTTCTCTTTTGTGATTAAGTTTAATCTTCAAATTTGGCACAATATATCATCAGATGATAATTATGTTTTTAATGTAATTCTTTTGGCACAATGGTTAATACCACTTATGAACAGAACATTATGAACATTATGAAGGAGTTTAATTATTTTAATTAAAAAACAGGTGACCTGCCCCATGGTGTCATAGATACTGCTTATGCTTGGTCTGAAATTTCAGTCCATGAGAACTGTGGATGTTAGAAAATCTGGATGAAAGCTGGTGTAAAATAAGGCAGCAGTTTGTTCCCCTGATATCGAATACTTTCCAACTTAGTCATTACAAACAAAGAAGAGATGGAGAGTTGGCTGAATACCAAAGAAGTACTTCCATAAATAAATCACTTGACAAATTTTGCTGGTATCTACTGAATAATTTATGTCACAAATAGGAAATGGTCGGTTATAGAGCTCCTTGAATACAGAAATAATCCTTATTAATAGAAAAGATTTTAAATGAAAAATTGGTAAAATTCACTGAGTTTTATATTTAACATATGGTGCTCAGTTAGGTTTACAAAATAGCAGTCAGAGTGCTTCCCAGTGCGGGTGGAAAGAGACATTGACATTTGAAGAATGTGGGTAGTTTAAACTTTTATTTTGTACTCTTTCTCTAATGGCCTGTACCACTATTATTCCTCTTAAGCTACCATGTCAGAGTCCTACAAAAGGATTCTCTGTTTGGTGTACTAGAGTCATCATGTGTCTTGTCACTGACACAGCAATTCTTGTATTTTCAGGTTGTTAGCAAAGTTTCAGCTTCACATTGCTATGAATTGAAAAACAGCCATGATTTCACATTAAACAGTCAGCTTGCATCTGACTATTTTAGAATTACTTTTTTCACCCACAGATTTAAAAAAAAAGTAATATCTAATACTACACTTTTGAATTATATCTGGTTATTACAACAGAATTAAAAAAGTGATTTCAATGAACTTGAAGAAGAACCCAGCACTCTGGATTTGTTGTTGTCAACTATCTGGCTAGGTAGGATGTATTTTCCTTACTTAAAAATTTTTGTGAAGCAAACTCTTCTTACATTAAAATGACTTTACATTAAGACTTTATGTTAAGCAGAACAGTTAAATTTGAAAATAATAGAATCATAGAATGTATTGGGTT
>NW_010177912.1:0-5176 GCF_000695765.1 Mesitornis unicolor | reverse complement strand
CTCTAGTCTGGCTTAACACTGGATTTACCATATTACCTAAACACAGTCTGATTGACCCCGCCTCTTAGGCCATGGTTTTCAATACCAAGTCTCTGTGCTCCCAGGTCACCAGCTTGGATCTGAGTCCTGCACAGTAGGTAGATGATCACATTTCTGACAAAGTAGCTGAAACGTACGACAAGGATTGTATTCAAATTTTAGGTTGACATCAGGATGACAGTGATTGATCTAGCCCAAAAACCTGCTGCTGCAGAAAGAAGACAAAAAACTTCATTGAACGGTTTAGAGTTTGGTGCATTTGGATCAGGTTATCACTTTACATCATGTCCCCTGATGGCTACATCTCAGTCTGCCCACTGCCAGACTTGCTACCAGCTACCAGAGCTACACAGCAAGTCCCTTTGGGGTGCAGTGCAGATTTGCACAGGCAGTAGCAGCTCTGCACAGCTGCAGAGTTCTCTGCCTGCGGGGATGCAAACTTGAGTCTTAAGCACCTTTCTCAAAGAGAGATAACCTCTGTTACTCATCTCTAGAGGGGTGGATAAACAAGTGGTTAGCCAAAGGTCACATACCGAGTTTTAAAAGTGTGTTTTCTGTTCAGGGCTGCAGAAAGTTATTTTTCTTACTTGTTCAAATTTTTTGGAGGAGTCAGCATATTGCAATTTGTATCTTTGAGTGGAAGGGTTGTTTATCCTGTTTGGCAATGCATTGTCTAAGAAAGTTTCACTGTATTTCAGCACATGATTTGTGAAAGACTTACAGGTATATTTATTTAATACTTACAGTTGAAAACTGTGAAAACTGCCAAATTTAAGGTATCATGAACAAAAGCCAATATATGGGTAGAAAATCTGGTTTGCGTCTATTGACTATCCATAGACATCAGTAGGGGATAGTCATTCCCTGACCTTTTGTTACTCATAATATTTCAGAGTCCAACACTCTATGGTCACTACAAAAAAATTAGGATTTACATATGGTTTTCCAAGCATTACCTTACTCACACACATGGTCCACAGAAGTGAACAGGACTTTTTGCACAATAGCAAGAGAATTTTACCCTACCTAACTAGAATTTAGAACTTCCTGGTAAGGTCAGTGAGTATTTAAAGTTTGTTTGGAAATTGCAAAAGGTGAGTCAGAATGAGTCAAGTTCAGGACTGGGTTTGGTTCTACAAGCATGTCATTAAAAAAAATCACACTAATGGGAAACTGTTGTTGCACAAGGATGAACATCCTACTTCTTGCCTTGGTACTGGAGTGGTGATGGATCTCTTTTATACATGAGAGTGTGGGAGACCTTGGTGCAGCCTACTGAGAGAAAGAAGTCTGCCTAGTCCTTCTTTTGAACACAGTGTCTTCAAAGACATTCTTTTTCAGCTGCATGGAGTAAGGGAGGGCAGTCTGGGGGTCTTCCTGGCTGGAGCACTTACTTTGGAAAAATAATGTCCTTGTCATGCTTTCCCTGTGCCTTAGAGAGAGCCAACTGACCAAAGTGTAGTGTCATTTCATGTAATACTCTCATGAATTCAAAATGATTTTGATAAAGCAATTAAGTTTTCAGAAAAACATAAATAGTCATTTCAAATTGATCAACTATATAAAAAATCTTGCCTTAATTTAAATACTGGTTGCTAAGAAAAGGAATCACCAGAAAGATATGAATTCTGTGTTCACACCAGTTCCTTTGGTGACCTGGATCAAGTAATTTAATTTCTGTGTTTCCATCTCCTCACCAGTCAAAGGTTAATAATCTCACATTGATGAGAAATAACCTATTTTTAATAATCTCACATTGATGAGAAATAATCTATTTTTCTTTATCCAGTATATTCTTTCCTTTCTAAATAACTGAAATATCTATAGAAATAAAAATAAATTGCTAACTCCAGTTAATGGAAAGATTTCTAAGTCCTGAAATATTTATAGGTACAAAGGAGTAAAAGAAGAAATAGATAAAAAAAGCAAAGTTGTTCTAATGACTTCACTAAATTAATTTAAATTTGTGTCTACAGTAGGCCCTAGTACAACATGCATTGTATAAAAAGGGCTATGTTTATGTCTGATCTAACAATAACCAAAGTTAAGTTAGGAAGACCTATATATATCAATGGATCTATAAGACTTCATGTAGATTTATTAATTTTTTCCTGTTGTAAGGCTCCTGTACTGCTTCTTTCCTAAGGATAGAGCTGTATTGGATCCTATACTTGTATTGCCCTTGTTTTCTTTCATTCAGCTTTAGAACAACCTACACAAACTTCCTAGTAGGTAAGAGTTGCCACTGCCTGCTGCTATAGGTGTGTGCATGTATATATATCTGTCTACATATAAATATATGTGTGTGTGTATATATATATGTACACTGATGATACTGTGCTAAACTGAGCTATGGAGTAAGGAGAAAGATCTTATCCTGAAGTCTTTACTCAAAGCAAAATTCTCTAAAATTTATTGAGTATTTTTTTTCCTTCCAGAGTACAGAAATAGAACCTGGATTGCCATATATTTACATTTTTAGTCCATCTGACAATTTTATTAAGTGAATCTCAAATCACTGCACAGAAATTGTTTCTTTCACTGCACCTGGTGCTGAGGTAGCATATTTTAGAAGAGGATCGCAAACCTGTTTTGGAAAATGTGAAATTATTATAAGTATTTTTTATAGTTAATAGACTTTCAATAATAAATTTATTTTGGCTTACCTCGAGTCCCTTTACATGGCTATGAAACTATCTGACTCTCAGATAAACAGAGCACAAAAGTGATTTGTGTAAAGTTACAAAACTCACCAATATCCATGCTTAAAGAGAAACTTAAAGTCAATGGCAGCCTGTTTGTATACAGAAATAGGGAGATGATTTTACCTGGTTTTCCTTTCCCTGCCCAAATGGGATAAAAGAAGAAGAGATTTATTTTGAACACACCCCATAAGTCCGCTTGATTGAATACAGAAGAATTTTGTTCCAAATGGAAAACAACTGCTGGGAGTTTAACACTAGCAAAGAGAAGGTTATGCTGGTAGAGCAGGGAAAGCACTTTGCAAAACTAGCAGGAGCAGCATCTGCCCCATCTGCTGCGGATGTTTGTCCAGCAGTCATTTATCAAAGGCACACAGCAATGGACTCGCACCCAAACCTGCCTGATGCCTGGAGAGGCAGAAAGGGTGAGATGTGGCCTGGTGCTGTACTTCTGGCGGGTTAAGCAGACGCAGCACAGCTGAGCCCCCAGTGCAAGAGCAGAGGAGGAGGCAAAGGTATTGCTTGGCACCATGCTGCTCTGGAGCTGCTCTGGGCTGAGGAAGCCACATGCAGATGGTGGAAAATTCCTCCTCCTCCTGGGAGAAGGGTCCTGAAGGGGGACATGTGGGCCAAAGCAGGGAAGGCCATCTCCCGTATATCAGAGATGGTATCAGCACATGCTCTCCTGTATTTGTCTGGAAACTTGCTTAAAAGAAGGTCTAAGATATACAAATTTACTGATGGAAAATCAGAGCTGTTCCTGCATTTCTCTATTATATTTGAAGACCCTGATTCAAGAAGCTTATGTTCTGTCTGACTCACTCTAAATCCTCCTCCCCCTCTTACTTAAGTCTTCAGACATCAGGAAACAACCACCAAAGGGACATAAAGCCAGGCTGGCTGAATGTGCACATGCAGCAGTGGAACCCTGAACTAGAAACAGGCTGTTTGAAAAGCCACATGGCCTTAAAAAGAAGAGAGAATTTCTTGCTCTCTTTTGCAGTCTTCCTCTTGCTTCTTCTTTTTAAAGGACATTAGATATACAAGTATTTTAATTCAGCCATTTCTCTTAATACCCTACATTTATCTCCAGACTCTGAAATGTAAGAAAGATGCATTAATCTGACCTGCCAGAGCTTTACTTGCATCTAGAAGTTATTTTTTGGAAGGGGAAAAGAGTAATAGGAAATAAACAGATTATTTGCATATTTGTTTAGCTTTAAAAATAATTCCTAAAATCTGAGCAGAAGATTTGATTTTTTTTTCACTAGTCATGTATTTAAAGGTTTTAAGTAGAACTGTCAGCAGTATCACAATGGGTTACTGCAGCCAAGAAAATCAACCTACTCGGGAAGCAAAGACCTCAATAACTTTAGCAACTGTTTCTCTAGAAAGCTTGAAAGCAAGCTGCTGTTGTAGTATCTTCTATAGTACTCCCAAATCTTCGGATCTTAAAACATGCTGCAAACATTAATGAGCAGTCTCACAAAATACTCGTGGTCTTGTGGTTAAGACGGCCCAATTCAATTTCAGAAGAAAGAGGTTCAAAGCCTTGCTCTGTCACAGCCAGCTCATGGAAGACTAAGACTCTGATCCTGAAGTGCTTTAAATTTAGGCATGAGAGTAATTCTGTTAAATTCAGTAGCAAGAACAAGAACGTGCTTAAATGTTTTCAGATTAAGGGGATTTAAGGGTACCTTTGGTTTCAAAGTCCAAACAACCCTCCTGCAGCTGCTAACAGTTGACTGTCCATTGGAGCACCTGAGGAGCTTCCAAAAATTATTCCACATACTCCCCTGCAGAGGAAGGATCTGTGGCAGAGGGTCTGCTGGAAGGAGCAGAGCAGAGGCAGGAGGGAGAGCAATATCTTAAAACATTCCCCTGCAGAGGAAGGATCTGTGGCAGAGGGTCTGCTGGAAGGAGCAGAGCAGAGGCAGGAGGGAGAGCAATATCTTAAAACATGACTGTTCAACTATTGCTGCAGCTGTCTTTGCACATGTCTGTCCAGGCCCTTGGTCCAGACTTGGCCAAGCTCTACAGAGCAATGACTACCTCTTGACCAAGGCCTTTTCTGGGTTCACGTGCTAAATTTGTTCACTGCCCTGTGGCACATGGGGATCCTGAATTGATAGGCATATTTAGAGTAGGTCTGATCAAACCAGTTGGGTGAAAACTTTGGGACTCCAACCACCAGGTGGGCAAGCCACAGCCTCACCCAGTCTGTGGTGCATCTCAGTTCAGATCCTCCCTCTGCCCCACAGGATTTCAGTTTGCTTCCCAGGGCTGTGTCTAGCTACAGGTTTCATCTCCCCAGTCTAGCCCTAGCAGTGCTTCTTAGAGGACTGGCATAGCTATTTCTTTCAGAGCTTTTTAGATTTTGTGGCTTATACCCTCTATGTGGCCATACCCTTGCGGCAAGTGCTGTTGGTACAGGT
>NW_010177911.1:0-7083 GCF_000695765.1 Mesitornis unicolor | reverse complement strand
GCCTTCTAGCAGATCAACACTTCCCCCCAGTATTTCATGACACCAAATAACTGGACCATGTGCAGACAAAGCCCTTTCTTTATAAATTTTTGCCCTAATGTAGGAAAAGCCTTTTTTCCTTCATTTTCAACCCTGCAGCTGGATCCAGCAGGATGTCAGTGCTCACCTCAGGCATCCAATTTCCACACTGGAGGCTTAAGCTGCAGGAGGCTGAAAACCAAGTCATTTCTTCACCACATTAAAAAAGACCTCAGTTCCCTGCATATAGTTATTAGGCAATTTTCCTGTAAACACATCAGATCTCTCTAAAGCTTCACAGTGGCAAGGAGAATAATAGGACTTTAGGAAGAAAAGGAAAGGCAAATCCACTAAGAAACTCAAATATTGTGTTGCCAGCCTACCCTGAACCTAAACACCTCGAAACCACCCAGCAAATGGATTTTTTAGCTAATACAGCTCCGAGGCTCACAAGATGCATTTTCATGAAAGCCCAGTCCCCATTCCTTATCCAGACAAAATTCCTGTCTGTATCAATGGAGGATTAATCTTCAAAACCCACTGCAGGGATCTGTCTGGGCATATCACCTTTTAGATTTGTTTTGTTATCCCTTTCTTTCCTAAGATATTACAGAATCAAACAAGTCTATCAATATATACATATATATGTACACACCCTGCCCAGGGCAGTGGTGGAGTCAACATCCCTGGAGGGGTTCAAAAAATGTGTGGATGTGGCACTTGGGGCCATGGTTTAGTGGCCATGGTGGGGTTGGGTTGATGGTTGGACTGGATGATCTTAGAGGTCTCTTCCAACCTTCATGATTTTGTGATTGTATGAAGTATAAAATAAAAAACAGAAGAAAAATCTGTCATATCTTTTCTCTCTGCATCTGTTGATGGTCCATAGTTAGGAATTAAGTTCATTACAAGAGTTTGAGTTCTTTCTCTCTTTTTTTTTTTAATGGAGATTCTTAAATATTTTTTCTGTCTGCACACTGCAGTTTCAACTTTCCTCACAGCTTTTGAACTTTCTTGCCAGCTAAAACACTTACAAAGGTTTCAAAGCCTCACATTCTGTAGCTGGCCAATGTCAGAGGCTTCTTGTGCAGCTGAGTCGGTGCATTTGGGATATGCAATACAATGGGATCGCTTACTGGGTTGCTTTTGTTTTGTTTTGTTTTTCATACAAGGCCCCTGCCCTTTTCAAGGCACAGAAACCCAGCATTACAAGCTAGAGAAACAGCTCTACTGCCAAAAAAACAGGTTCAGGCAACCGTGGCCTGTTTTTCAGGGACAACCTTCGACATTAGTCACAGAAACATCAGTTGTCACTGCAGCACACTCCCAACGCTGGATTTGTGTTCCAGTTTTCCTACGCAGACACCGCTTGGTTGGTGTTGGAGCAGCTGTGTTCACGAAACACCTCCACGACTTCACATGTTAGCAACTCGTAGCCCAGAGAAACTCATGGCTCTAGACTCTCTTATGCTCCTTCTGTGTCAAAAACGTGGCTCACAATGCACCAGGCTCAAAATCGCGATGAGAGAAGGGAGGTAACACCAAGTCCAACCTCAGTGGTGTGTGTTTACAGGATGAATTCTGTGGTGAAGTCAGGACAGGGCAGTGTCACTTCAGAGCCTGTGTTTTCCTTGGGTTCCTCAAGGCACGCTGTACATGCCGGGTGTCAGGGTGCTTACTTATTCGGTGGCCTTGAATTTAATGGGATGCATCAGAGGTGCCAGCAGCATTTGAAAATCTAGAAGCATCTTACCTGTAACATGCAGCTAGCCTCAGAATTGATTGACTCATAGAATCACAGCATCATTCGGTTGGAAAAGACCTTTAAGGTTATTGAGTCCAACCCTAACCTGTCCATTACTATACCATGTCTCTGAGCACCTCATCTCCCTGGCTTTTAAACCCCTCCAGGGATGGGGACTCCACCACTGCCCTGGGCAGCCCCTGCCAGGCCCTCAGAACCCTTTGGGGAAGAAAATTTTCCTAATATCCAACCTCACCCTCCCCTGGCACAACTTGAGGCCATTTCCTCTCAATCCATCGCTTGTTCCTGGGAAGAAGAGACTGACCCCCCCTCGCTACCCCCTCCTTTCAGGAGCTGCAGAGGGGATAAGGTCTCCCCTCAGCTCCTCTTCTCCACTTGAACCCCTCAGCTCCCTCATTGCTCCCCATCATTCGGCTGCTCCAGACCCCTCCCCAGCTCCGTTGCCCTTCTCTGCCCATGCTCCAGCCTGTCAATGTCCTTCTGGAAGTTAGGGGCCCAAAACTGACCCTAGGATTCAAGGTGTGGCCTCAGCAGTGCCCAGCACAGGGGAAGGATCCCTGCCCTGCTCCTGCTGCCCACACCAGTGCTGACACAAGCCAGGATGCTGTTTGCCTTCTTTGCCACCTGGACACTCTGCTGGCTTATGTTCAGTTGGCTGTCAACCAACATCCCCAAATCTCTCTCTGCCAAGCACCTCTCCAGCCACTCATTCCCAAGTCTGTAGCATTTCATGAGGTTATTGTGACCCAAGTGCAGGACCCAGCACTTCGCCTTGTTGAACCTCATAGAGTTGGCCTTGGCCCATTAATCCAGTCTGTCCAAGTCCCTCTGTGGAGCCTTTGGACCCTCTTGCAAGCTCTTTATAGGCCTTCTAAGGAGAGACTTGGTTTACCAACACTGTTCAGCTGTCTGATCCCCAAAGGAAAACCTGTACTTCTTGTCTTCATCCTGAATTACCTATCCCTGGCAGGATTAGCAGCTAATCTGGCTTCCTCAGGAGCCTAGAGTAACTCTGATCAGAGTTAATCCGTGCCATGATACCGAGGTGGTTGCAGCAGCTTGCTCAGTATGCATGAAAAAGCAGCTGGTGCACTGTGCAGACCAAGCTGTTTAGCCAGGGCCCCACTTTTCTTCTGCAATAGTGGTTATCTTTGGACCGGTTGCCTGAAATAACATTCCAGAGATTGCTCCAGCTTGTTCTTCACATATCCTAGGATGAAATTCATCAGGCTCATCCACCCAGCAAGGAACATATGATGGGCTTAACAAGAATTCAAGCTTTAAATATATGTAAGGAAAATGTTGGTTGAGGAACCATTCCTCCATAGATGAAAAGCTCTACACATGATGGTAAAAAAATTATCTATTATCTTTCTGCTACGAAAAATAAAAGGCAGTGGAGGAGCAGGTGGCAGGCATAATAAACATCAGTACAGAGGAGAGTTGCAGGAATGACTGGGGCAAGACCAAGTTTTGCGAATATATACGGTGTTTTCAAGGTGGTTGTGTTGATTAACACCAAGTTGGTCAGAGATCTCCGGCTGTTTCGAAGCAGTTATCTCACACAGCTTGCAGGTGAGCCTGGCAGAGCAAAAATGATAAAAAAGAGCAAAACTGCCTGGGTTACTACAGCCTGAGAGCACCTAGGAATGGTTCTCAGTTTGAATGAAAGGATCTAGTGAGTGGGGATCCATGAAATTTGTGGGTTTTGAGATGTATGAAGAAGACACACATTAATTTCACAGGGCAGGAAAGACGAATGGTGTCTAACAGCGAGACAATTTCAAGACTGATCGAAATCCTGCGGAAGCCAATGGAAATACCTTCACTGATTTCAGTACAAGTTGGGTCAAGCCCTTGGCTTAAAAAAATGTGCTTGCATTTAAAACAAGATTAACAATACATAATGGCCATATCATATTAACTGAGGGCACTGGGATCGTTTCCTTTAGCTGGGTTAATCTCTGCTTAACCCTCTGCAATGGCATTCCAGAGGTTTGTGCAAACCATACTCAAAACAAGTCCTTCAGAAGCAGATCTGTGTGTTTTTGACCACATCTCTGTAGCAGTAAGCCTTTGTGGTTCAACAGAGCCTGGTGTGCTCAGAGGTTTACGGATGCATTTTGCAGAGAAAGAGCCTAAGCACGTTAATCCATGTGATGAGTACGGCACAGTCGAGGAGTTCACTCGCCAATAAACAGAATCTCCTGGTTTTAGAATCATAGAATCAGGTTTTTACTCAGGAAAGCTGCATTTCTTAGAAGACTGGAGCGCTTGATTTCATGGGAGTAAAGTTGATAGGACGCTTTGGTTTAGTTTTTGGTTGGCACTGGTATGCAGTGATCAAGGTCTTTAGCAGGTTCGAGTTAACCAGGTACAGCTGACCCCAAGCTGGCCAACAGAATTATTCCATACCATAAATGTCATGCTCAATATAAATTGGGGAGTTTGCTGGGGAAAGCCCTCTTTCCTCAATGGCTGTCACCTCAAGAGGCTTTCGCTTGTCCTTCTTACTGCTGACTCCTACTCCCTGACTTGTAACCATCACAGCTTGTGACCACTATATCAGCTGAGTAGAATTCTGTGTACTTTATATTAATACTATGATGAATACTGGGGTTTTTATTGTTATTTTATTAATTCTGTTTATATTTCAACCCATAGGCCTCCTTTCCTTTTCCTAATTCTCCTGCCCGAGTGGGGAGGAGTCATCGGGTGATCGAACATCTGTTTAAACGATGACACAGAATTGAACAGGGAAGCATTTTTTATTGTTGTGCTGGTTTTGGCTGGGATGGAGTTACTTTTCTTCATAGTAGTGAGTACTGGAGTATTGGATTTGTGCAGAAAACAGAGTTGATAACACAGGGATGTGTTTGTTATTGCTGAGCAGTGCTTACCCAGAGCCAAGGCCTCTTAAGGAAGAAGGAGGAAGCGGTGATGAGAGGAAGAGTGATGGAGTTTGCCTTCCCAAGTAACAATTACTTGTGATGGAGCCCTGCTTTCCTGGAGATGGCTGAGCCCCTGCCTGCTGATAGGAAGTAGGGAATTAATTCCTTATTTTGCTTTGCCTATTAAACTGTCTTTATCTCAACCCATGAGTTCTCTCACTTTTATCCTTCTGCTTCTCTCCCCCATCCTATGAAAGGGGAGTGAGCGAGTGGATGGGTTGCTGGCTGGAGTTAAACCACGACAATTTTATCAACAATAAACCCTGTGATGATTGATGCTATGGAAGAAATGCTTGAAACAGTAGTAACAGAAAAACAGTCTAGTACTTAGGCCAAACTATAGGGCATTCATAAGGGAAAAATTCAAGGATCTCTGTGGTACCACTGCTACAGCATCAATAAACCCCAGAGCATGGCATCGCCACTGCAGTGATAAGCCCAAAGACCTGCAGCACCTTGTGCCACTGAGTTTTGCCTCTCCCCAGCACCGTCCCCTCTGTGCACTCTGTGCTGCACGAGATCAACACCCTTACACCTGCCAAGGCCTGCTAGAAATATCCCTGCACACAAGAACCCAAGGTTTGAGTACCTCCATGATCTGCTTCACCCCAGGTACTAAGGAACTCCATGTTCCTCCCTGGTCCATGAAGTCCACCAAGGTATCAGTACCTCCATACACCATCCCAGAGACAATGCTCTCCACTGATTCACAGATCCCAAATCCCTTGTGCTCCTCCACACCATTGTCCCCTACCATTGACCCTGCTTCCATACCGTTTGCTTCATAACCATGGCTCAAAGATGCCTCAGATGAGGTTCAAACTCAATATTAGGAAGCATTTCTTTACTGAGAGGGTGGTCAGACATAGAAACAGGCTTCCTAGAGAGGTGGTCGATGGCCCATGCCTGTCAGTGTTTAAGAGGCATCTGGACAATGCCCTTAACATGCTTTAACTTTTGGTCTGCCACCTGAAGCTAGGATAGGTCTGGTCCAGTCCTGTCCTGTCCTGTCCTGTCCTATCCTGTCCTGTCCTGTCCTATCCTATCCTATCCTATCCTATCCTATCCTATCCTATCCTATCCTACTCTATTCCCTTTACCCCACAGCATCACTCAGCTCCAAAGGACCAGTCCCCTCTTTCTGGTCTCCTAGAAACCAAATTATCTCCCACCCTGGTGGTGTCAATACCTGACTGTTCTTCTCTGTCTCCTCATTACAGATGTTCTCCAGGATCTGCTTCGAGCCCAGAAGCACTGACTGCTGCTCCACATCAGCCTCCTTGTGCCCTGCAGGGCCAATGTCCTACCAGGAGCTGTCACAGCACTGCATCATCCCAATGACATTACATCAAGGGGAACTGACCAGTACTGAGCCCTAACACCTTTTCTCCCCTAAATAAGACAACACCAAGGTCCCTTTCATCCCTAGAGAATAAAGCATTTCCCTTTCTACCCAAATCTCACTGGATTTATATTCTGTTATACACTTGGATGATCCATGATGTTCTTACCTCAAAGTCCACCAGACCTTCCCTAGTCCTGCAGCACACGCAGTTACACAGCCAAGCATCCCCACGTCCTGTGATGCCCTGATATCTTTCCCCACCCCTTTTTAAAAGGCGATAGCAAATCCTGGCTGCCCAGTACTTGTGTCCACAGATACCAGTGTTTTTTCCAGAGTTTATACTCTTTGCATGATGATTTCTACCCTGAGCATTAATATTTCAAAGTACTCTTTCCATACAGAAATATCTCCTAGGACCCAAAAGCAGTGCCAGTGCCCTGTGTCCCCAGGCCTGACAGTGCTGGCAGATGGGCAGACCACAGGCCCTTTGCACCTCAGTGTCCCCCAGCATAGCATTTATACCCTCTCCACTGGGTACATCAGAGATCCCCCCCTCCTCACAGCATGGGCTGTGCTTGGTGCACACTGGAGTCTGCTGTCTTCTTGTCAGCCTCCCCACCTGCATCCGATTGAACCTGTTACCGCTCCACATGTCCTATGGAGTTTGTAGCCCCTTCACTTTCCACTGTTCCTCTGTGTCCCACTGCATTTGCATCTCCCTCCCCATGCCACACTGTGTTTGTCCCATCAGTGTCCCGCAGCATTTCTCCCCCTAAAGTTCCACTGCATTTGTTCCCCCGTCCCACAGCATATGTACCCCCAACGCTCCACAGCATTTGTCCTCCCAGTGCCCCACAGCATTTGGCCCCTCATGCCTCACTACAGTTGTACCCTCTCTCCACGCACCCCCTGCCCCACGCTCTCCCAGAAGATCTGCCCTCCTCATGTCCCCTCAGACCTCGGTCACGCTCGGGGGGGACACCCTCGCTCCCCAGGCCCGGGCC
>NW_010177910.1:0-9242 GCF_000695765.1 Mesitornis unicolor | reverse complement strand
GTCCAGAGGAGGGCCACGAAGATGATCCAAGTGCTGGAGCACCCCTCCTATAAAGATAGGCTATATGAAATCTGTGGAAGAGCTGTTCACTAGGGCATGTAGCGATAGGTCAAGTGGTAATGGTTTTAAACTAGAAAAGGCTAGATTTAGGTTGGATATTAGGAAGAAGTTCTTCAATATGAGGATGATAGATCATTGGAACAGGTTGCCCAGAGAGGTGGTGGAGGCCCCAACCCTGGAGTTATTCAAGGTCAGGCTTGATGGGGCTCTGAGCAACCTCATCTAGTAACATTGACCCTGCTTACTGCAGGGGAGTTGGACTAAATGATCTTTAAAAGGTTCCTTCCAACCCAATGCATTCTATGATTCTATTCTATGGTACAGTAAATTACTGGACTGTTTGCTGTACCTTAGCTGGTATTTTTCTAATCTCTCCATGCCAAACTATTCCCAAAAGTTGTATGGTAGTACTAGGGCCCTGTATTTTCTTTGAAGTAATTGCCCAGCCTCAGTCCTTTAAATGTGCTTTCAGGGATTCAGCAGGTGCTTAAATTAGTTGTTGTGACTCTGAAATAATCAATAAATCATCAATATAATGGTAAACAGTAATGGTACCTGACCATAGTGCTACATCAGCTACTATCATTTGGTGGCAAATAGAGGGACTGTGTTTCTATCCCTGAGGCAATACTTGGAAAGTATATTGCTTTTGCTGCCGGGTAAAGGCAAACTGGTCTTACCCTTCTGAAGCAATGGTTATCAAAAAGAAAGCATTAGCAAGATCTATCACCACTTTCCAGGGCTGTAAATTTTTTCTGATTATTTTCTATAAGAGTAACCATGTCTGGTACCATAAATGCAAGTGAGGCGTAACTTTATTCAGTTGTCTATAATCTACAGTAATTCTCCAAAAGTTCTATCTGTTTTTTGAATAGGCCAAATGGGATTATTAAAAGCAGTCACAGTCTCCCTAACGATTCCCACTTGATGAAGTGTCTGCATGGTTTGAATAATTTCCTCCTCCCTGCCCCGGAATGTGGTGGTGTTTTATAGTTACCACATTGGTAGGCATGGACAGCACAACAGGATCCACTTTGGGAATCCGCGCAAAAGATTTATAGATTGAATGGCAAATTCTGCTTGCAAAGTCCCAAAGAAGCAACTATTTAAGTACACATGACCCACACTCCCCCGTCCACTTGTTCCTGCTGCCCCGTCATTTGTATGAGGGGTCACGCTTCCACCACCTCCTTGTCTTTTAAGTCCAGATCAAATTCAAAATCAATCTTGGAATCCACGGATTCACTCTGAATATTTCCATCCCATGCCTCAGGATCCCATGACCGTTTTGTGGTGAGAGCACGAACTTGGGACTTCGAAACCTTACTTTTTTCTGTATTTATCCTTTTGTTCATTAGCGATATGCACAACCAATCACTCCACATTATCTTGCAGCTCACAGCACCTCTCTGCTTGAAGAGCAATTCCTTCTTGCACGATCGCCTTTGTATCTCATTAAGTCCCAACTTCGTTTTCCAATTCCCTCATTTTACTTTGTAATGCAACAAGTTCATGGTAAAGAGCTCTAAGACTAGTGGCTAACAACCACCCCAATCTCCCTGCTAATTTGTGAGAAGAATCCAACACCATTCTCCACAGCAATCCATGCACAGCCATTTTGATTGCCTGGTGGGTAACCACTGCCTCATTATCTATTTCAGGTCATGCCTCTGGCAGAGTCAATCTAACCAGGAAAGCGGCCAAGCGGGGCCCAGTCCTCAACACTGGGCCATCCCAGAATATGGAGAGTCACCATCATAGACTCCTCAGTCCCCGACCTTTTCTTCAGCCATGGCATGGCTGTTCCTGGATCCCATCAACCATGCCAAATGTGTGAGCAGAGGCAGGTTGCAGGAACAACCACAAAGCCACGGATGAGACGCAGAGAGCAGATTTATTCTCGTTACCTCGCGTACTGGGAGATCTTTGAAGCAGCACCTGGGCAGAGGCACGCAAGCAGGGATGCAGGCACCATGAACCTTGGTTCTTGCTAGAGCGAGAGTGAAAGAATTCAAACCTGCTGGTTTTGCCTGTATTTCAAGGATCTTTCTCCAGTGTGGTTTTCCACTGTTGTGCTGTGATCTTTCCCACAGCAGGGCAGGAATCTCAAGCGTGTTAGATAGGGTGCCTCTGAGTTTATCACAAGTCTAGATTATCTAAGCACAGAGGTTCTACTTGTCAAGCATAAAAGACTAAACAACAACTAGTACAATATACGTGTTTTTTTTGACACCCCAGCTGCAAGTCACTTGAGTGTTTTTACAATCCTCACTAGTCTTCCGTATTCATCCCACACTGAAACTTTACTAATCAAATAATGGAAAAATTAAAAGTAATAGATTTTCAGTGATCTTTTCAAATTGCAATCCTCTTTCATAGGCAACACATAAACATGGTAACCTCTTACAAAACCAGACTGTGACTCATTTGTGGTATAAGAATCCCAAGACAGTGTTACTGCATTCGTCAAGAGCAGCTGCTTCGGAGCCGGCGTGACCAGAACCGGAGCAGCAGATCTTGGGAGCAGAGGGGATTCGGACGTTTCCTCTGGCAGGGTAGTGCCACGAGGAGCCAAGGAATCCGCCAGAACCGGACAGCTCTCCCACAAGAGAGGCTTACTCGGTGTGGGTGTTGCCAGAGCAAAGGAAGCCCCACCCTCATCCCTAGAAAAAGCCTCAGGGAGGGCAGAGATATGTCACTGCCCACCAAACGCAGGGCGAGCAGTGTGCGGGCGTCACCCGCTGTGCGCCGCATCTTTCATGGCACGGTACTGAAGCTTTGCTGGCTCCAGAAGAGAGGAGGGCTCGTCCCCATTGACTTTCGAGGCAGAATGGCGAGCACTCGATGCTGGGCAAAGGCTGCAGCTTTCGTGGGGTTACATGCACCATTCACCCTGGTGATGACTGATGCCTCCATCGAGACAGAGGTGCCAAAGGGAGAAGCTGCTGTACAGACTCCAGTCTGTGACAATTGTCCAGACCTTTCTCCTGGGGTAGTAGCGAGCAGCAACATTTGATGCAAAAGGTGTGCCCAGGTGAAGGACCTCCTGCAGCAGGTGGCAGAGCTGCAGAAGACAGTCAAAAGGCTGCACAGCATCAAGGAGGCAGAAAAGGACAGCTGGATTCAGGTGCAATCTGCACTGAACCCACAGCCTACTGCCAAACTGCCCCAATCTCACCCACCAGCACAACCAGATAGAGGGGAAACCACCAATGGTGGCAAATGGCAAACTGCCAGAGGAAGAGGTAGTAGAAGAAAGAAGAAAAGTCCTTCAAAGCCTGAGGTGCCCCTGCAGAACCGATTCATGGCTCTGCAGACTGAGGTAAAGAAAGAAACTGTATCAGATAAGTCTTTAGGTCTTCAGTTCCAAGCAAAACAGCCTCACCACATTCATGTCATACAACAACTAGTACCACCAAGAAAAAGTGTCAGGTCATAGTAGTCAGTGACTCTCTGCTGAAGGGTACAGAGGCACCCATTTGCAGTCCTGATTCCCTGTTGAGAGAAGTCTGCTGCTTGCCAGGGGCCCACATTAGGGATGTTGCAGATAGGTTGCCAGACCTTGTATGTCCCACTGATTACTACCCCCTGCTGCTGCTGTTTCACATGGACACAAGTGACAGATCTGCAAGTAATCTGAAGACCATCAAGAGGGACTACAAGGCACTTGGAGTGGCAGTGAAGAGCTTGGGAGCATAGGTAATCTTTTCATCAGTCCTCCTGGTCAAAGGGAAGGGGTTTGAAAGGGCAGATCGGATAGGGAAAATCCATAAATGGTTAAGGGAGTGGTGCCAGGGACAGGGCTTTGGATACGTAAGCCATGGGACTCACTTTGAGAGACCAGGTCTTCTTGGGGCTGATGGAGTCCACCTTTCAGAGAAGGGGAACAGGTTCTTTGGTCACAGGCTTTCCAATTTAGTCAAGAGGACTTTAAATTAGAGTTGCAGGGGGAGGGGATCCACTGTCCATCCCACTTCGATGCCAGTGAAAGGAAGAGATGCCCCAGGCCTGGAGTTGGATCACAGGCCATGAAGAGAGTACCTGAAGTGCAGGACAAGAGACACCTAGTCAGTAAGTTGGCTTCAATTGGGGAGCAACTTAAATGCCTGTACACTAATGCACAGAGCATGGGAAATAGGCAGGAAGAATTATAGATGTACACATACCTCCAGGGCTATGACATCATTGGCATCACTGAGACATGGTGGGAGGGCTCTTAAAACTGGAGCGTATATAGAGGGCTATAAATTCTTCAGGAAAGACAGGCAGGGGAGAAGGGGAGGGAGTGTTGCTCTCTACATTAAGGACCACCTGGAGACTATGGAGCTCCACCTGGGGCAGGGTAAGGAGATGACAGACAGCTTATAGGTCAGGGTTAAAGGGAAGGCAGGGGAAGGAGACATCATAGTGGGGGTGTGCTACAGGCCACCAGACCAGGAAGACCGAGTGGATGAGGCCCTCTATAAATGGATATCAGCAGCTTCACATTCACAAGCCCTGGTTCTCATGGGGGTTTTCAACCACCCTGACATCTGCTGGAAGGACAACACAGCAGAGCATCAGCGATCGAACAGGTTCCTCAAATGCATAGATAACAACTTCCTCCTCCAAGCCGCAGAGGAGCCCACTAGAAGGGGTGCTATGCTGGACCTTGTCCTCACCAATAAGGAGGGGCTGGGGAGCAACGTGAAGCTCAAGGGCAGCCTTGGCTGCAGTGACCACGAAATGGTGGATTTCAAGATCCTTAGGACATCAAAGAGGTCACACAGCAAGCTCACCACTCTGGACTTCAGGAGAGCAAACTTTAGTCTCTTTGGGGATCTGCTAGGCAAGGTGTTGTGGCATATAGACCTGGAGGGAAGAGGGGCTCAAGCAAGCTGGTTGATATTCAAGGACCCTCTCCTCAGAGTCCAGGAGCAGTGCATCCCAAGGAGGAGGAAGACAGGCAAGAATGCCAGAATGCCTGCATGGATGAACAAGGAGCTCCTGGAGTTACTTAGGCACAAAAGGAAAATCTATAGGGAGTGGAAGCGAGGACAGGTTATCTGGTAGGATTATAAAGATGTTTCCCAAACAGCCAGGGATCAGGTTAGGAAAGCTAGGGCTCAGGTGGAATTAAATCTAGCCAGGGACATAAAAGGGAACAAGAAGACTTTCTATAGGTACATCAGTGAAAAAAGGAAGGCTAGGGAAGATGTGGGACCTCTCCGGAAGGAAGATGGAGAAGTGGTCACAAGGGACACGGAGAAGTCTGAGGTGCTCAATGACTTCTTTGCCTTGGTCTTCACTGGCAAGGGCTTTAGCCACACTGCCCAAGTCACAGAAGGCAAAGGTAGGGGCTGGGAGAAGAAAGATCTGCCCACTGTAAGTGACGATCAGGTTCAAGACCATCTAAAGAACCTGAAGGTTTACAAGTCCATGGGACCCGATGACATCCATCCGCAGGTCTTGAGAGAACTGACAGATGAAGTTGCCAGGCCGCTATCCATCATATTTGAAAGGTCATGGCAGTTTTGTGAAGTTCCTGATGTCTGGAAAAGAGGAAACATAACCCCCATTTTCAGAAAGGGGAAAAAGGAAGACCCAGGAAACTATCGGCCAGTCAGTCTCACCTCTGTGACTGGCAAGATCATGGAACAGATCCTCCTGAAGGCTTTCCTGAGGCACAGGGGAATGAGGATGCAGTGATCAGTGGTAACCAACATAGCTTCACCAAGGGCAAATCATGCCTTGCCAATTTGGTGACCTTTTATGATGGAGTTACAGCTTCGGTGGATAAGGGAAGAGCAACTGACGTCATCTACCTGGACTTGTGCAAAGCATTTGACACTGTCCCACATGACATACTGGTCTCTAAATTGGTAAGACATTGATTTGACAGATGGACCACTCAGTGGATAAGGAATTGACTGGATGGTTGCACTCAGAGTTACAGTCAACGGCTCAATGTCCAAATGGAGACCAGTGGCAAGTGATGTTCCTCGGGGATCAGTATTGGGACTGATGCTGTTTAACATCTTTGTCAGTGACATGGACAGTGGGATCAGTGCACTCTCAGCAAGTTTGCCGATGACACGCTGTTGTGATCCAATATCATGATGGTTTGATATGATCCCAAGGGCAAAATCAAGACACAAATGAGGTCAGATACCACATCACTAGAAACAGCTTTACTTGTTCAAAATCAATAGTGATAGGACAGGGTAGGGAAAAAAGTGAGGTAGAATTTAAGCAAGGTTTTGGAATAGAGTTGCAAGGATAGTCATCACCATGGATCCAGTGGCATACTGTTGGTCCTTTATTGTCGATCGTCGGTGGAGGGTGCACACCTTGGTTTAGTCTCAGTTTCTTTTATGTGGTCATGATCTGATAATTACCATGGTTGCTGTATGTACCACACATCTTGGTCAGGCTATCTCACCTTGCAGAAGTGCCATCTGTTCGCCAGACACCTGTCTTCACCTGGTAAGGACTGCTCAGGAGCCGTTCAGGTGAACACCACTTGGTCATTGTGCAACTTGCTTTGCAATCTTATCATGCAAGGTCAGGCCCTTTTCCACTATGCAGTTCTTTTCAGACAACCATACAGGCCTCAGCTTGTCACAGCTTGTCACACCACCTCATGGCTGAAAAGAACACATGGTTCCATGGTGTCATAGAAAGTTAAGTATAGTCAAGAGAAAAGATCAACAAGGTTACACTATCTTTACAACATTTTTAGAAGCAAAAGACTTCCATACTGCTCGGATATATTTTGTTCCATCAGGAGATGTGGTAGGTAAAAACTGCATATTTGTCACAACATGCTGGATTAATTGTATAAGACATGGAATAACACATGGTAAAAATAACAGCATAGCCAGACCACACAAAACATAAAACAAAATTATTTTGACCCAAAGTCCTCCCGGTAGTCAGGAGAGAAGGTCTAGGTCCCATCCTTTCCAGGTTTGGACTGATACGTGTGCTATTTTCTGGATTTCTTGGGTAATCTGTTTAACTACTTGCCCATTATCATCTATTTGTAAACAACAGTTGGAAGTATTTTAGTTTCCCACATACCCCTCCCTCTTCCACTAGCAGATAATCGAGAGCCATTCTATGTTGAAAAATGGCTGTGTGCATTTGGGTAGCTTGGTCCACCAGTAAATCTAGAGTGTGGGCTGTCTGATTGGTGACAATTTCCAAAACAGCTTGTAATTGAATAATACGATTCAGATTATATATAGGTTCTTGAGAACCGCTAATGGGTTCGTGGGGGTTCCAAGAAACAGGCCCATAGTGTTGGATAATATGCTCTGGGAGCAAATCATCTTTTCCCGAACTTTGGCTACTTCCCCCTGCTATGGAGGTGTCAATGTTTTGTTGGTGTCAATTAAGATTATCATAGACTTTTATCCCTAGTCTGTCGCCATTATCATTTAGGAGTAAGAAAAAGAGAGGATGAATTATCCCTACGTAGCAAACTCCAGTCCAATTTGCTGGGAGTTGTTTGTATGTGTTGTGGCCACAGAGCCAACAGTGGCTTTTCAAAGCACTAGCATCATTTTCAAACAGACCCGTGGAGGGTCTGGTTTAGTTGGAAATAGGTCGTGTTTGTTACTCCCAGAGACTGAGGGTTGGGACCAAAGCCTGTCATCATAACATCCTTGGGAAAACTCCAACGAATTTGCAGGCCATCTGAGCCAATACTCAGGTTATCCCTGCCAGTCTTCTTCCCTCTGGGGAACCATTGCAAATTCCCACCCACAGGGAGAGTAGTGACCTGGCAGTTGATGTAGTTAAATCTCCATGCCCCACCACTGGAGGACCACTTATAGGTGACATCGCTGGTTTTCTGGGTCCCTGACCAAAAATGAGTCAAGTTTCTTTGATATCCTGTTTGGTTTAACCAGGCCCAAGAAGTCCAATGAGGGACAAAGTTTGGGGAAGAATTATTAAGCAATTTACAATGGGGCTTGTCAGATTTCATAGAACAATTGCTGGGGGAGCAACTTTCCGTGAGACAATGGTTCCTATAAGTCCAATTACATTTACTGGTTCTCAAACATACACCTCCTTCTTGGGTCTGGTTCAAACAGAATACACCAGGTTTTGGGTATTGCACCCGCCAGGGCAATGAGGGCTCCTCTTCCCAGTAGGAGTAATTTTTAACTTCACTATGGTTACTTACTAGCCATTTTGGGAGGAGGGGAGCAGCTGTCCATGGCCAGCTCTCTAATCCTAAGGGTCAGCCACACACCCAACACTTGGTGAGATTAAAAGTGGCAGCTACTTTTTGGCCTAAAACAACAAATTCATTTTGCCACTCCAAGGTTGGCGAGGGGGAGGGGAGACAGTTCCCCCCTGCCAGATACCAGCAGAGGTGATAAGGGCCATCCAAAACATCATCACCAGTGGTACACAACACATCCTAGAAATATTAAAAAGAAAGCTGCTACAAAATATACTACAGTGAATTATATTTGAAGCAGGTCCTCTCCACAGTCCTCCTCTTTATTCTTCACAACTTCTTATTTTCCTGTGGAGATAATCTTGGTCTGGGTTATAAAGGACCAGTAAAAGAGGTTAGAAGGAGGATACAATCCAACAGGAATTGATTTTGTGTCTTGCCATGGGGATCTTTGGCTTCCCAGGCATATTTATTAATAGATTTTTCCAACACCAATGGGATGTTCCATACTGTGGGAACTCCACTAGGACAGGTTGTCCCAGGAAATTCTGAGGGTTCTTTGGATGGTCAGGTCCGGGTAGAGCCGACACAATCGTTGGGGCTTTGGGGCATAATGCTGTCATTTTTTGGGCACCCATTAATTCCCCAACAACTGTTGACACTGGTTACTGAGACCCACAATTGTTCGGTCCAAATGGACTTGTGAGGTCTGAGAAAACGCTTCAATAGACCATTTGCTTGTTCCACAATCCCATTCACTTGAGGGTAGTAAGGGGTGCGGAACACCCAGGAAATATCCTCTTGTGCTACCTAGTCCTGGACTATTTTTGCAGTGAAGTGGAAGCCATTATCTGACCAAATGGACTATGGTTTGGGAAAAGTTTGCAGTCACTGAGGTGAAGGGCTCTGGAGAGAAGGATCACACCAGGGGACCTTGCTGAAGTAACAAAAGTGGCTAAATCGTGGAAAAACCACAAGGGGAAAAAAAGCACAAAGGCAAAAAAGCGCA
>NW_010177909.1:109996-134005 GCF_000695765.1 Mesitornis unicolor | reverse complement strand
TCCAACCGAGCGATTCTGTGATTCTGTAATGTGCATTTGGAGCTAATGCACCTCCACTGCCATGGGCAGACCTGGTGAAAGCCATTTGCATGCAGAGCTGAAAACAAGGGTCAGGGTGCAAGGGGGAAGAGTACATCAAAAAAGTGACAATATCATTACAACACCCACCTTATCTTGTAAGAGGGGCACGGCTGATGAAAGGAAGAAGGGGTGAATTCAGAGCTGGTGGGGCACAATAGCCTTCTGCACAGCACAACATCATGAACACCCACATACACCCCATGAGCACAGTCCACCCCCAGGGAAGATCTGCCACCCCTCTTTGACCTGTCCCAGGGCTGCACCATTCTTTGGAGAAGGAGCTTCTCCTGATGTCCAGTCTGAACTTGTGATCCTTGTCCCCTGTTACATGGTCTGGTGCCCTGAGAAGTGTTTGGGTCTGTCTGCTTTGCATCTGCCCCCAGACTGCTGCAGCTGCAGTTGGGTCTCCCCCTTGCCCCAGTCAACCCATCCCAGCTCTTTCCACCTCTCCCTGTATGCCCGGTGCCCCAGGACTGGCCATCTTGGTCACCCTCCACTGGTCTCTCCTGTTCCTTCATATCACCCTTGAACTGGGCAACCCCAAGCTAGCCACGGCAGCATCCCCAGTGCCTGGCAGGGGAAAACACCCCCCTTGATGGCCACTCTTCTCCTGACGTGGCCCAGGACATTGTTTTCCATATTCTCCATAAATGCAAATCACTGTCACATGTTTGGTGTGGGGGCAGTCCTGTGGTGCGTGGCCAAGGGAGCCAGAAGCTTGTGTAGGGCTTGCGGGGTGATGAGGATGCCAGCAGGAGACGGGAGGGCCATGGGAGAGGGCTCCCAGAAGCACGGGGGAGGGTGAGAAGGATGCGGCCGAAGTGAACTGGATCCCACAGCAGCAAGGATGCTGGTGCTGTCGGGCTGCAGAGCCAAGCTGCCTACCCCCTGCCTCTGGCCCCGGAGGGAGAAGAGAGGCAGCTGGGAGATAAGGCCAGGGATTTAAGACGCTTGGCGGATCCTAACTGACAGAGCCAGGGCTGTCTGCTTTCCATCAGCTGTTAAAAATGCCTTGCTCGAGTGGAAGGAGCCTTGCTGCCAGGAGAAACAGAGCCCGGCAGAGGGACCTGAGAAGGACCCGTCCTCAGAGCCATTAGCACAGATTGAAGGTGCCATTTTGGACACTTTTATTGCGAGAGAGAGCTGTTTGCTCTGTGCTGTTTGCAGGGGTGGGCTGGGAAGCCAGGGCTGTTCTTGACACAGAGGAGCCAGTTTGGAGCCTGCGCAGCTCACCCTGGATTAATTTAAAAGTTGGTCAGAGAGAGGCAGTGGGGCATGGGACCAGCAACCAGGGAACCTCTCCTGCACGTTTGCCTGAAGGCTTTTCCTTTCTCTGCCGAGCTGCCCGGGGCAGGAGGGCTGGAGGCCTCCAGCAGCAGATGCTGCAGAAGTGGTCTCCATTCCCAGTTTCCTGCACTGGTTGTCCTGCAGGGGAGAACAGGACCCCCCATGGGTCCTTCTCCATGGCCTTCCCTTCCCAAAGCATGGGCCTTCCCAAGCACAACCACCTTTCCGTGACCTGGGAATGGGTGGATGGGGAAACAAGAGCCCCTGGTGCTGCTCAGGTGTTCCCAGTCTTGTTTGAGAGAGCTACAGTCAGTGCTGTCAGCAAACGCGCTGCTGTCTGAGCCGTACCCCAGCGAGGCAGCCATCCATGCCTGCATGCAGCAGTGAGGCAATTAAAGGCCCATATGTTTCCTGTGGACCTATTGGCATCCTCCAATTGGTGCTGGGGATATGGGAACCCACCACGTGGGAAGCTGAAACCACCCCTGCTTCAGTGATGAGGCCAGAGCCCCTATCAAGGTGATTGCCCTCCTGGGATGGAGGATGCTCTGATAAAATAGAAATTTCTCTGCTTTCACTGTTTCGATTCCCTCTTTCTGAGTGAGAGTTTCCGGGGATGCTCTGCCCCTGCCCTCATTACAAGCCCAGGGGGAAGCAGCATGTCCCAAAGCTGCTGTCACCACCTGGGGCACAAAACTGGGGTGTCCTCGTGTCTTCCAGCAAGTGATGAGAACATCCACGCTGTTCTAACAGGAGGGGGTTTGGCTGCTGTGTGAAGATTTAAGTTTTGATTTGTTGTTTACTCTGGAAACAAGAAATTGAGCGGATTCCAAATGAAAAGCTGTTTTCTCACCCAGAGGAAGACCTGGAGGGAACGAAACAGTTTTGAACACGATATTCATTTATTTTACTTCTGGAGATTGTCATTACTTGAGGGAAAAAAAAAAAGAGCTTTGCATCAAATTTCAGCGATTTTCCTGATTTTCAGTGTGATTTCAGAACATTTATCTCTGGAGAAGTTCTGATTTTCCAGGATTATTTTATCCTGTGTTGGTGTGTGGTGTCTCCTGGGAAGGAAGACAGTTGCCAAAACTGCTAGCCGTGTTTTGATGGCATTTGCAAAGGGTTTTAGCATCCCAGCTTGTTATTTTTGGTGGACAATCATTCAGCCCCCAGTTTTTGCCCCACTCTAAGAGCAGCACACACAGAAGTATTAATTGCAGCCGCTGGCCTGTGCCAGGCTAAACCTGGGGAATATTTTTTGTCTCTCGGGGCCAGTTGCTAAATCTCAGCAGTGTAGGCTTTTCTTTTTATGTATCTCTATTGTGATGCAGAAAAACCCTGATAGGAAAGTGTTTATTTTTAAAATAAGCCTCAGGAACGTGAAAAAGGCCTGGTTCTTCAAATGTCTTTGATCAAATTACTCTGTATTTCACCCTGGATATCAGACTAGAGCTATTTTGTGTGTTGGTCTCACTGTGTTTCAAAAGTGGGTATTAGTACGGGGACCCTGTTACCATTTCGACTGCAGCCACCATCACTGCTCTGTAACGGAGAACTCCACAGCCATCACCTTTCCTGACAGCCTAACACCCTTCGAGATGGGTTTGTACCAAGGGACATGCTGGGAGCAGGGTCAGACATGGAGTCAAATGTGTGGGGCATAAGGGATGGTGTGGGTGGAAAGATCCAGGAACACGAGGAGGGGCCAGATTTTCAACAGATCCTTTGACTGTAGGAGGGACTTTGTAAGCAGGAAGGCTGATGGTATTTTTCTGTAGAGATTTTCTCATTGGAAAATCAATATAATTTTGAAGGAAGGAAGATGAAAACTGGAAAAAAACTCTCTTTTTTTTTCAAAGAAAAGAAATAGGTACTTTTCAGTAATAGCTCTTGCTTACAGCAACCCCAAGCATATGTTTTTTCCCAGGCTGTTTTTCTGATCTGCCTCATTCCTGAAAGCCTTGGCAGCGAACTGAAGGAGAAGTTTGTTTAACTCGTTTCAGTGCAGAAGCCACCTGCCACCCCCCAGGCTCTTTGTGCTGCTCAAGAAATTAACAGTGATGGAAAGTCACAACCGAGAGTGATCACCGATAGCCGTGCCGATAAATGCTTATAGCCCAGCTTTTGCTTTGGCATTGGTGGTCCCTTGACTTGGAAAGGACTTTCTGGTATTTAAAGCTTTGCCCACTGGAGGTAGACCCCAGCACGCTGCTGGATGTCATGGCAGAAGGGACAATTTGCTTATGATACTCGGCAGGGAAGACAAGGGCTGGCTGCAGAGAGTTGCAACAGGGCCTTATGAGATGGCGTGACCAAGGAATGAGAAGGCAAGTGGAATTCAATAGACATGAGGTGATGCAAATGGGAGAAAACAACCCCAGCGTCACGCACACATACACAGAGCTAGACTGTGAGTTGGCCAGTGTCCCTCAGGAATGAGGCCTTGGAGCTATAATAGGTACACTGGTGGTTAAAGAATAATTTGGACATTGCTAATTATGAGAAAACAGTAAAGAATAAAACAGTGAATGTTGCTGTGGAACTTGTCTGGGGCATGATGAAGGTTTGTGTAGCCCTGGGGGTCATGGTGAAGGTGGGTGGCATTTGAGTGTTCATTGCCAATGCAAGTGTGAGAGGGCATCAGACGAAATGGGAGCTGGCAGCTTCAAAGCAGAGGTTTGGTCACACAGCACGCAATTACACAGAGGGGCTCTGTGCTGCAGGAGAAAATGGGTGCAAAAATGAGTTTGCATGGGATAAAAAAATGACTGGGTTGCTTAGTGGAAAAAAGGTCCCACAGGGGATGTTAAACACCAAGAGCCTGCCTCTTAGAAGTCCCTGAGTAAATTGTTGGAGGGTAGAAAGGTACTGTGGGCAATGCCCAGTGCCTTGGGTGGCTGCTGTTGGGGAGAGGGTTCTGGTGACTGTGTACCTTTGGTCTGACTTGGTACAGCTCCTCATGTCTTACATGATGGTGACTAAAAATCCCCTTTGCATTTGTAAGAGTCCCTGAGTCGACCTTGTGGTTGTGGTTGGGGCCTTAGTGGGGAGAGACATCTGCATGGGGACCCTACCTCTCCAGGCAACGCAAGCAGCAGCGCCTGCTCCTCAGAGTCTTCAAACCAGCTGCTGCTTCTCCAGTTTGCTTACTTCAAATTGCTGGGTTTTGGCTTTGGCCTCTGCAAAGCCCCACAGGGCGTTTTCTGGCAATGCTGCCAGGGCCCGGGCATCCCCGTCCTCCCACTTACGGCTGCTCTTGGTTCTCTTCCAGGCTGCCCATCGGGGACGTTTAAGGCCAGCCAAGGGGATGAAGGCTGCGTCCACTGCCCGATTAACAGCCGGACGACTTCGGAAGGGGCCACAAACTGTGTGTGCCGAAATGGATATTACCGGGCAGATGCCGATCCTGTCGACATGCCGTGCACCAGTATGTGGGCTCCGGGCAACTGGGGAGGGACTGCGCAGGGCTGGGAAAGATGTTCATCAGTCAAAGCACCGAGGGATGCTCAACAAAGGCATCTGTCCCAGTGGGATTTTGGAGGAGGCCAGGGGGCTCAGAGCACCTCGTCCAGAGGGGCCTTGCAGGCATTGGTGTTTCTTACCCTGGGCCAGTCTGTGCTTGCAAACATTGCATGTGAAAAGAGGACAGAAATTTGGGTTGGTTTGTGCTGTTCTGGGCAGTGGGATAACTTCACTCTGGGGCTGTGCCTGGATAAGAAAACCTGTGTGCTGGCACACAGAAGATTAGTGCAAAGGCCAGGAATCAGAAGTGCTTCAAAAAATAACTGGTGAATTTTGTCTGGGATGCCATGTAATCAAATTAGCCTGGGTTAAGAGGACAGGTTTGGTTCCCACTCCTGCCTTTGGCTGTCCAGCATGCTCCACATATCCCTGGCACCAAGAAAAGCGCCTGGCTCAGTATGTGCCTGTGCAGAGTCCTGTCTGGGCTGGGGTGCAGGATAGACAGCTGGTCCCATGGCTACGAGCAGGACTCCGGCTCTCACACCTTTCTCTCTGTTCCCTTCACAGCCATCCCGTCTGCCCCCCAGGCTGTCATCTCCAGTGTGAACGAGACCTCTCTGATGCTGGAGTGGACCCCGCCACGGGACTCGGGGGGGCGGGAGGACCTGGTGTACAACATCATCTGCAAGAGCTGCGGCTCCGGCCGCGGGGCCTGCACGCGCTGCGGGGATAACGTGCAATTCGCCCCCCGCCAGCTGGGACTGACGGAGCCCCGCATCTACATCAGCGATCTGCTGGCCCACACCCAGTACACCTTTGAGATCCAGGCCGTGAACGGCGTCACCGACCAGAGCCCCTTCTCCCCGCAGTTCGCATCAGTCAACATCACCACCAACCAGGCCGGTAAGATGTGGATCTGTGTCTCTCCAGGAGGGTGTAGTATGGGTAGAGGTCTCTTGGTCAAGAGGGTGATGGGTGAAACCTATGTGGGGTGAACAGAGCTTGAAGAGAAGAGATGGGGTGAGATGTGGCATGGTGTGGCTTGATCCATAGCACTGGTGGTGACTGAAGCGCGATTCTTGGATGAATCCCAAGCCATGGCTGTGAAAAATATCCCATATTTCAGTGAAAAGCTGCAATGTGCCTCAAGGCAGAGCTGTCCTCCCCATCACCGCAGCAGAACAGCTCATGTCACTGTCCTCTGGTGTCTCAGCATCCCTCTCTAGCACTGGGTGCCTGCCTGTTCCTGAGTTTGTTGTCTCAGAGCATCAGCAGCACCCCCTGTCAATGTGTTGCAGACACAGAAGCAACGCTTATGGCTGTGGGCAGCCTTGCTGCAGCTCCTGCTACTGCTTCTGGTTCCTGAGGAGGAAAGGTGAGGTAGGCTCCAGCATTTTGACACAGTCTCTGCTCTGACTGCAAAGAGAGGCAGGACAGGCCATGAAAGCAAAGGGGGTCTGGGAGATGGATGTACGGGATGACCACCCGTAAATCTGCTCCAGGTCCTTTGCCACTGCAGAGTCACCTTGGTGAAGAAGGCGAAGCAGCAGAGCTGGAAGGTTTTCATTGAGGGTCTCCAGCTCTGTGCTGGTTGGGGGGTTTGCTACGCTCCCCCGGTGCGGGGTGGTTTTGCTGGGGGAAGGAATGTGTCAGAGTGGCGGAAGTGCTGCTCCCAGAGATCTACCAGCAGCCCCTGGCAGCAGCTGTGGTGGTGGCAGGGTGCCCGCAGAGCCTCTGGTGAGGGGCTGCTCTCCACAGCCCACCTGGATGCCATCTGGAGCTGCAGCACAGACTGGGGCTGGGTCTTTGCTTAATCCGATTGCACGGTGGAAGCATGCCAATAAGGTACAAGCATGCGTGGGAGCAAACGAGTTTCTGTGGTCCCTCTGAGTGCTGCAGCAAGTGTGTGGGGAGTGTGAACATGCCCCAGGCTGTCCGGGACTCTGCACGACCTTCACGACTGAATTTGGCAGTTGTGGATGATTGCGTTTCCACTGAATTGCCTGGAGACCCTGGTGTGTGCTGGCTGCAGGGGACAGGAGATGTTTGGTGTGGGGTAAAGCAGCAGTGGTGCAGATGGGCATCACTTGGTTGGCCACGCAGAGCACTGAGGCAGAGGTAACCTGAACAAATTATCTTGGTGGCATGTGAACCAGCAGAGTGACCTCTGGTCTTAAGTCAGGAGCCATGGGGTTTTCAATATGCAGCCCTGAAGGCAGATTTAGCAGTGTTGAACCATGGTTTGATGGCGAGCAGGAGCACGTCAGCATATAATGAGAGAGAAACTGGTCACGTACGGTGACCTGCCGCAGCTTCCTTTGGAGTGATGGCTGATGGAGACAGGGTGGGTGCAATGCTGGCTGGGCTGGGAAGGGGCTCTGTACACCCCCAGCCTTGTCCTGTGCTATAGACGAGTTATTTAATGCTTAAATTCTGCACTTCACAGTTACATGTAGTCCTTGTTACCTTCATGTACTGTCTGTGGCTACTTCCACCTTAGCAAAACCAGGGAGCTGAGTTGCAGGCAAATCCCTTCCAGTCCCCTGGATCCTCCTCCTTGTGCTTTCCTTGTTTGACGCTACTTTATTATCAGAGCTCACACTTCTCAGCCTGTGTGATGTCTCTCTTAATGTATCTATTCATTAGCACTAAACAGTAACTGTCTGCTTGCTAATTCCTCTGTAATTAGAGGCTCTGAATTCTTCTGCTTACACTCCGCACCGCCTGGCAGCCTTGGTGTAGATCATTAGCAGTTGGTAACAGAAGCTGCAGGCACAAAAGGAGAGCTGGGACAGGAGAATGGAGGATGCTGTAGGCAGAGGAGAGCATGCATGAGGAGGATGACCGGCCATTACAGCCTCCTCCTGCTCTTAGTTGTGCTGGGCTTGGTCTCAGGCAGTGCAGAGGACCAAAACCATGATGGGGTTGTGCTCCTGCCACACAGTGATGGCTTCCCTGTGAAACAGCCACTGCACTGCCCTTCCAGGACCTGCCAGCCCCAAAAAAGCAAGGCAAAATTGCCCTAGTTCACCTGGGGATAACTGAGCCAGTGGTGGGGGACTGGCGCACCACCTGTGCTTGGTGCTTTGGCAGCATCTTCAGCATTCAGGTATCATAAATTCTTCAGCATCCCAGGAAAAAGCTGCTGTGAGAGAGTAAGAGAATGATCCCCGTAGAGCAGCCAAAGGGCAGGCACTGAGTGTGGCCGGAGCAGTGGCACTGAGGAGTGAGACGGTGTGGGGACCTTAATCCCAACAGGGAAACCATTCCCTTTACACATCCAAGTGTGAAGTGCTACCTCACCCATCTGTGCAGGCAGCTCTTACTGTCCCTGGTGGCTTCTGTCTTGGTCCCTTCAGATGCTGCTTCCTTGGATACAGCCTCCCATTCTGCAAGCAAGACCTGCATTTTGGTTTCCAGACCCATGCACAACCTTAGAATCATTTCCATGGGCTCAGCCATTGAGCTATGATCATTGCTCTGCAGCGAAGTTGTCATTCCCACCATTGTCATTTTGGACACTTTATGAATGGTTTTCCATCAATATTTTTATATCATCTCCCAGGTGTCTTATAATTTTAAGGCAAGGTGCTGCTTGCACTGTGCTGGACATAGCATGAGTCCCCACTGAGTTCCAGTATTGTTTAATTTCACATGTTGCAGGTGGTGCTGATGGTGAGCCAGTGTCTCACACCATTTAAGTCTGAGTTCAGGAAAAAAATCAGGAGTTTGACTGGAGCTGCTTCCACAAAGCTGCTGGGCCTGATTTGAGCCATAGGATCCTATCAGGGTTTGTGGAAGGGACATCTGGGGTCCCTGATTCACCCTCTTGTTTGCAGCAGGACTATCACCAAAAGCAGGTGGGGAGGCTGTGTCTTTAGGTGAAAAGCCCACCTCCCTGCTAACCTGTCCCAGGATGAATTCACCCTACTGGAGAAGATGATTTTCATAATTGCCAGCCTGATTTGTGTCTCAGGTCCCTTGCTACATCGCCTACCCACGCTGCGAAGAGTGTGTTTCCACCCTCTTTCAGCTGTGCTCTGAGCAGTTGTAGGTGCAATTAAATTCACCCTTAATGTCATTAGCAGGCTCAGCAAGCTCAGATCTCTCCATGTCTCGTAAGTCCAGTGCCCCAGGCTGCTTTGGTCCCCCTTGGCTGGATCCTTAATGGTTCGTCATGGAGCCATGGCCTCGTGTCCTGCATTGGCCAGGTTGAGGTTGTGTTGGCTGACCTTACGCTTACCCAGGTTTACTCTTTGTATTTCACTGTAAGGTTGTCATCTTTTCAGTCCCATCAGCAGAGCGATCATCAGTCCAGACACAGCGATGCACATAGGAGCCCCAAGGGACAGGCCACCACTCTTCCTGGGAGAAGAAAGAGAATGTGTGAGAAGGCCAGGGCCAACCCATGCTCAGAGGCGATGTCCTAGACCTTTCTCTTGTAAGTGAGTGTCCTAAAAAAACTAGAGGTGTTTAACCTCTTCAGGCATTTGAAGGGGCTGCCCAGGGAGGTGGTGAGTCACCATCTCTGGAGGTGTTTAAGGAAAGGCTGGATGTGGCACTTAGTGCCATGGTCTAGCTGATGTGGCAGTGTTAGGTCGTAGGCTGGACTTGATGATTTCAGAGATCTTTTCCAGCCTCAATGATTCTGTGATTCTGTGAACCTCGAGAAAGGCAGGTTTTGTAAGAACAGGAGACATGATTCTGCCCTTTTCAAAATATAGAAAATTAGAAAGGACCAGGACCAGCAGAATAGAAATGAAAAGAGCTTGTAATAAACATCCCCTTCCCACCACCTCCTTGCTTCACAGTTGGTCTTCAGGCAACTCAGATTTACACCTTCCAACAAACTCTGCATGATCCCCACTGCCTTCCTACGAAATACCTTCTGTCACCTTTGAGGCCAAGTTGTGTTTTCTCTCTGCTCTTCTCAGCAGCTTCTTCTTGACCCCCAGCTCCAAGGCAGGTTTCTCCCAACAGCCGCTCACACTCCACTTGCCTGCCCATCGCACCCTGCAGCTGAGGGAGACCTCTCCCCCAGATCTCAGCAGATCTCAAGAGAGGGAGACACAGGACTTCCTATCTGACACAGACGGTTCTGTCTTAAGGGAGTGTGATGTGGCCAAACAAAATTAGATACTAGGAAAAATTTCTTCACTGGAAGAGTTATCAGGCACTGAAAGGGACTGCCCAGGGTAGTGTTGGAGTCACCATCTCTGGAGGTGTTTAAAAGACAGGAAGCTGAGGTGCTCAGAGACATGGTTTAGTAATGGACAGGTTGTGGTTGGACTCAATGATCTTAAAGGTCTTTTCCAACCAAAGGATTATGTGATTCTAAAACAAGGCCATCGTGCAGATACCGGGTGCCACCAAGAGCCTTTTCTTAGCCATGCCAGGACAAAAGATCTGTGCCAAGAGGGTGGCTGAGTGCCATGCCAGCATCCCAAGAGGGAAGACACAGGAGGGAAGCCAGGGGTCAAGGAGCTGAGCATGGCCCAGTGCTTGGGATAATGACACTTGACTAATTGAGAGCCGTGCCAGGCGTCCACCCTCCAGCTGATGGCAACATGCAGCCCCTGCTTGCTAATTTGTGGCCATTCTTTAGGGAGGGTGGGGAGTCTGGGTGCTGCGAGGATCCGCGGGCTCCATCGGTGCCACGGGCAGGCTACACGTCCTGGGAAAGTCGCCGAGGGAAAGGGCTCCTTGGGCAGGGATGACTTGAATAGCATGTGGGGAGGGTACCTCCTGGTAATAGACTGTGGCTTCTGCGGTCTGAGAAGGGAAGAAAAAGCCCTGGGCTCCATCCAGAGACAAATTTAAGACCTCCCAGTGACGGAAAGAGAACATCCAGAGTTTTGGAAATGTGTCCCTTTTGTGAGCGACTCTTGTGTCACGTGGGATAAGAAGGGAGGATTAACTCTGATGTGAGAGGCTCTTGGCTGCAAACAGAGCCAAAAAGAGCCATAAACAGCTCATACAGTGTGAATACCAGCTAGTGTGTGACAGAGGAAACCAATTCACTTTCCTGATAGACCCACCAGGAGAAGCATCTGCAGCAGTGGAGTTTACTGGCACAATTTCTTCCTCTCTGTGGATCCAGACAACTTGTAATGATTTTTCGCATTATTATTCTGGGTGTTATTTGACAGCAGCGTGTTGTGACACAGGTCCTTTGGCTGGGGAGATGTGCGGCTCACACCTGTGCACCAGCTCCACGCCAGGCATTGTTAGGGTTTGGATTTCTCCTTCATGGTGGCTGTCACAGCCCAGGCCTTGCATCCCGGCCAGGCAGTGTCTTTTGGTCCTTATGCAAAAGTCTGGTGAGTTTGGCTGTTAGCAATGAAGCACAAGTGAGATAAAACCTGGGAAGTGCAAAGTAGCTGAAAGGAGGATTTTTCCCTGACCTTCAACAACAACAAAAAATCCCTTGTAGCCACCATCCATGATCTTTACTGCCAAATGCAACAGGGAGCATGCAGGCATAGGGTGAGGAGCGAGAGGAGTGGAGCCAGGGTAGCAGAGAAGGTGAAGGTACGAGGTTGGTAGAGACTGGCACTTCCCAGCCATCCAGGTTGCTGTTTGCTTGTCACATTAGTTATGCTGCAGGCCAGACAGACAGAGGAGAACTGTACGGCCTGGGGCATATTGGGCTCTTGCTGTTATCTTCTCACTTTTATTTTGCATCAGAAGATCTGGCTGGCATCCTCCTTCAGAGGGGGACACAGCAGAGGCCTGCGGTCCTCCGGACACAAGCAGGGAGTTGTGGCATCTCCTGTTCTCCCCTGTGCAGCTCCCAGCCTTGCCCTGAGCTGGCTGCAGTCAGGAATTATTTGGAAGAGAAGTAGCAACCTGGGAAAATGTATACAAAAATCACCTTGAAGAGTCAGAATGAGCTTTTCATCAGTTGAAAGCTGTGAATGAGTCTATTTGTTGTTGACTTCCAGCATAAAAGACAGGAGATAGCAGCATCCCAGCATCTTGGATCACTCATCCAGCTCCCACCTGCAGCAGGGCTGCTGCCAGCACTACATCAGGGCAGCCGTGGCTTTGAGTAGGCAGTTACTGGTAATGCCCAAAGACGGAGATCGCCCCGCAATTCCAGTGTCTCATCCCAGAGCTGCACCACCCCCTTGGTGAGAGAAATTTTCCTGATGTTCAATCTGAACCTCCCAAGCTATGATTTATGGCCATTGCTCTTTGTTATACTAAGATTCAAAGGTTCAAAGTAAAGAAATCTTTTAGATCAGCCTGCATATAAATTATCCTCACATTCAGTCCTGTCTTTGGCTAAAGCATCTTTCAGAAAGGCAACCAGTCTTGACTTGAGACATCAAGAGACAGAGACCCCATCCGGTCCTTGTACATGAGTCTGTGTAGCTTGTTCTTGCTTTTTTTTCCAATGAGATCACTAGTTTTCTAAGGAAATTCAGTGGACACTGACTGTCTGAGCACCACTAAGACCTTTTATTTGGAAAACTACTAGAAAAGCTGGAAGTCTGTCCAAGGACTGCCTGAATGGGGAAGCATCAGGCTGAACTGAAGTGGCTAACTGAGGTCCATGAGAAGTGCTTTCATACTTCTTGGTGTTTCAGGATCTGGTAGGGTATTTCTTGTGCAGAAAACTGACACAAATGTTGGTAGGACACAGGAGGACCGTGATACCTACAGGAAAGATGCTGAGAGGTGAAATAACAGAGTCAGGGTGAAATTCAGCAACAGAAGCAGTGAGGCCATGCATTTGGAGCCCAGCAACAGAAATGCCAGCAATTGCCTGTTGGAGGCAGCTGCGGAGGACCTGCAGCAGACCATGGGAAGGGGACAACCCTCCAATATAGAACCTTGTGAAGACTGGGCTGTATCAGGCAAATATGTTCAACAGCTGTAGCAAAGTCTTACTACATGCTGGGCTGGAGGGGCACCAGAAAAGAAGAGCTATTAAATTGAAATTTTCCAAGATGTGGAGCCTTCTCCCACATGGAAGAGCCAGGGCAGAAGTCTGTTTTAATGTGTGACAGAGGAAGCAGCAGTATGTCTGCTGAGCCGCTGTAGGAGTATTCCTGAGGTCCTTTAAATTTAAGGTTTCTTCTTTTGGGGACCTCACTAGGTGTGTTTTTGTGACAGCTTGGCCAGCTCCCAGGCTCCAGAACCTTCTGAAACCTTGACATCCCCGTGGCTACTTCTCATATCCAGCATTAACAGCCAGGCCTTGCCCTCCATACAGACCCATGTAACCTGCAGCAACCCTTGTAACCATCCTGGCTCTGCAGTCCTCCTCTCCTTTCTCTTTCCTTCAACCCCAGCTCCCACCTTTGACCTGGCTGCCTCATACATGGTCTGTTGCCACCAAAACCTGATGTGACTTGACATTTGCTGCCCTCCTCTTCTCCATTGGTGGCCCAGCCTGTTGCCATCACTGCATCTGCCCCACTTGCAGCAGCCGTCAGTGAGTGCCCAGGAGGGACCTTTCCATGCCCAGGCCCCTTCTCCTCTGCCCGCTGGAGACCATCCACAGCCAGGCTTCACAGATGGTCGGAGCTTTACCAGCTGCTGGCTCTTCAGGACTCTTCCCGCTCCTGCGGTGGGCAGTTGGGGGGATGTTGGCAGAGCAGACTGTGGGCTGCACTGCTAGAGCTTCCCTAGCAGATGCTCTCCTCCACCCACGACCAGCTCTGCGGGCTTCTCCACCTGCAGACTCCCAGGCTTCCCCGTTACATAAATTACTCTGTGAGTTTGAGGATCATATTTTCCCACACCTGCCTGGGGCTTCAGAAACCTGTTCCAAAGCATCTGGAGCTGACTCTGGGCAGAAAACAAAGACCCATCCATGATGGATGGGGTGGAAAGTCCCTTCTGGTGAACCAGCGCCTCCCCCTCTTCCCTCAGCATCCCACCATCCCCGCCGCCTGTGAGTCCTGGGAGCTCACCTTTTGCTGAGGTGATTTATCTGTACTGCTGCCCTTGGCAAACACAGCCTTCAGTGCTAATTGCCTGGCTTGCCAGCACTCGGGCAGGTGGAGATGCTGGAGGCAGGGAGGCAAGACTGCAGGGACACGAGCAGCCAGTTCAGTGTCACAGGGCTTGAACAGATGAGCATACACAGAGAGAGGTGATGCTGCTCGGTGGTGCAGTTATGTGGACCATAATAGATGGTTGTAGCAAATCAGGTTAATGCAGCCAGCTGGCCGGTTGTCCCTCGGTCCGTCTCAGAGTCCCTGTGATTTTGTAGTCCCCTCTGTCTGTGTGAAATGATCAGTCTTGGTCTGACCCTGATCCTTGCTGTGGCTGTCTCACTGCAGCCTGGTCCGTGTTCATCGCTGTCACTGGTGAGCGTGCAGGAGGTGGCTGCATTGATAGGGCTGGGCAGGAAATGCTCTTTCCAGGAAATACTCCGTTATATTTCAAAATTGCGCCACATACAGATGGGGGCCAGCCTGGTGGAGTCTAGAGTGAAAGAGAGGAAGGGAACAAATTCGGTCTCAAATTAGTAAGACTCAGTGGGTCAAAGGCAGTGTCCTACAGCAGGCATCATTCTTTCAAAAAATATTTATCTGGTCTAAGTTTTCTGCATTTGAAATTTCAAAATCAGTGTGTTCCTAAGAACAGTTTTGGTTGCAATTAATCGGCATTTTCTGGGAAAGCACCATTTTACTGAAAAACATAGAATCATGGAATGGTTTGGGTTAGAAGGGACCTTGATCTGGAGCAGATGAGGTTTCCACATGGAGAGGGGGCAAGGAGGTGGGGACGACCTCGGCACTGGGTGACCCCAAACCTGCTCCAGCTGCGTGACGGGATGCTGGGATCCTCTGGAGCACCTCCTCTCAGCACTGAGAACAAAGTCCTGCCCTCTTCTGCAGGCAGGATGGCAGTATGCAAATGAAGGCTGCAAACTCAATTAAACAAAAAGCATAAAGACAGCCAAAAGCCTTTGTCTGCCCCAGTCAAGTCACTGGGCTTGTGGCAGTAGGAACTGCTTTAAAAGCTGTAATCTACACCAAAGCCTTCGTTGATTCAAGTGGGGCGGGAGCCAGGACCAGCTTTGGATTGCATTGCCATGTTTTTAAGATTTTCCAGCGTTTGTAGTTACAAACTCAAGGGGCTGGAGGCTGGGTCCACTGGGAAATTTTCCAGACACTTGACACACACAAACAACGTGTGTACCAGCCTGATGGGGCCACCCTGCCAGGAACCTCAGGAACAAAAACCTCGCAGGCTGTGAAATGCCAGTCTTCGAGAAGCTCTAGTGAGTCTGGTGAACATCCCAGACCTGCAGCTTTTGGTGCTTCAAGGGTGAATGTTGTTTATTGAAGGGCCCTAGTGCTGTCATCCCTGGGATGCTGTGTCGCTTTCCTCAGCTTCTGCTGGAGGTGATTGATTTCACACGTACATGTCTCCTGAACATGCCATCACAGGGACATTTAAGCCTGCGATGCTTTAATGACAGGACAGAGCTTTACCTGGAGAAGCGAAAATTGGAGAAGTCAATTTTCAGTTAGATACATCAATACATTTGGATTCTGAGGATTAACTCCGTGAAAGCCTGAAGAACTGGGACCTTGAGGCTGGGGACAGATGGACCTTTGCACAGTGACAGACCTGCTGGGGACCACGTGGGACTGGTTTGGATTAGGCATCCCTTGGATGAGATACTGACGCAAGACATTCAGATCCGTGGGGAAGTGCAGAGTGAGTTGTCCTGGCTTTCCACTTGAGAAACAGGGGCCATCTAAGCCCCTCTGTGTGTATTTTGCCTGCGTGCAGCCTTGGACAGAGGCACTCTGTGCTCCTGCCCTTTCAAACATTGTTTTTCAGGCTCTGCTGGAAGCTGGATCCCAGCCTAGATGTCTCCAGGCCCTGTGGCTTCAAGGTCAGGGAAGCCCTTGCTCCATGACTGATCACAGCACCGTCCTCACCACTGCACGACGTCACCCATTAGTCTCGCCCGAGCGAGCTGCTGGTGTTATGCGGGGCTTGAAGTGCAGAAGGAGCTCTGGGACCTCCTGGGATCCCTGTACTGAGGAATGCTCCACTTCAGTCCCACAGGGAGTCCCATTCCCCATGTATCTCCCATGTCCTGGAGCTGCTTGCATCACCAGAGAGGCTGAATCCCTGGGTCGATGCACTGGGAGAGAAGCTTGCCCACTCACCCCAAGGTTTTCCAAGTCTGTCTCTTTGCCACATTTGCAGAGTGGTTGCAGAAGTTCAGGCATCCTCTGCCAGGTGCTTTGTCAGCAGCTTTCTCTCTCACATCTCCTCATTCACTGCCCTGTCCTGTGGCCTGTGGACTAGCCGGTGCCTTGCAGCATCACGGTGTATTTCCCTGCCACTCCATCTGCAGCCGGGGGTCACGCAGTTAATCCTGACCCCGGATTGCAGCCGCTTCTGCGTGTGGGTAATTGAAAATGCCAGAATTCCCTGCTGACCCTCCTATAATAAAAGCAGTTCCCCGTCCGGTAACCTGACACGCCAGGGACCAGGATCTGTCAAGAGGGCTCTGAGGAGAGGCTGGAAAACTCCCAGCTGTTCGCCTCCTTTTTTCCCCTGGGTAATTTCAAAGTGTTGCTGGGGAGAGGCCACGGGCTGGGTTGGCTTTGCTCACTCTCTGTCGTGAGTGTTTTCCAGAGCAAATGTTGACTCTGTCTGACATGACATGGGTTAGTGGTATTAAAGTGATCAGAGATAGGGGTTTTGCTGCCTGTAACCTGACTCTTCCAGCTAAGCCAGCGGAGGAATGGAGACGCTTTGATTGTACTGGAGTCTCAATAGTGCTGACCCACTGACAGGCAGGGAGTGAGAGACTGTGCCTTGCAGGACTGGCAGGTGAGGGAGGCGGGGGGTTAGCTGTGAAAAGGGGGCCAGAGTACAATTGGTAGCATTTCAAATGGGTATAAAAATAATGAAAAAAATGCTCCGGAAAGATCCTGGTGTCCCCAGGCAGGCTGTCCAGAGGCTGGAGCTGCGCAGTCCTAGCAAAGACCCCCATCGGACATCCAGGGAGTGATGCTGAAGATGCTGTAGTCCAAGGCCCTGGGCTGCTCACTGTAGCCTCGTTCTGGCTGGTGGCAGTGTCTTATCCAATTCTATTCCCTTTACAGCAGCAGTCCAGCTTCTCAGCCTGTGCAGTGTGAGCTTCCACGGCTTCACAGCAGCACTGAGGCTCTGAAGGGGCCCTGAAGTGCTGTGGACCTTATCTGGCGTGTAGCTGGAGGTGGGCCTGTTTCACAGCATCGTGTCTCTGGGAGCCAGACCTACTAAAACCCGATGGCAGCAGCCTCTGGCAGTTGTGATGGCTCAAGAGTCAGGTCCTGACACAGAAAACTGGCCTCTGCTATCAAAGCCTATTAGAAATAGGATGGTTCTTGTAGCCCTGATGAGTCCCTTGTTATGGGATGAACGAGCACCCTTGAGGGACCAGACTGTGTCACAGGGTTATGTTGCTCAATGTCTGGGAGGAAGATGCCTGCTTGTTCTGTTAAGTGAGCCCTGAAACAGTTTCATGTCTTTATTCTTGGTCTCTGTGTACTGAAAATGTAGAGATGGGCTAGGATGGAGGTCAACTTCAGATATTGAAAAAGCAGGGCTGGGAGAAAGGTAACAGCTCCCAGAGGGAAGCTCTTGGTGTCTGAATCAGAGGAAGGTGGCCTAGGAGACATCCTGAGGATTCCTGGTCTTGTTTGCCCAGATTGAGAAAACCTGGTGGTGCGGAGATAGGTTGGGGACGGAAACCCATGAGCTTCCTAAGAACATCTCTAAACAGTAGAACTCAGAGACATGAAACCAAGGAGGAAAATGGGACTATTTATTCTCATTCACCCAATAAAATTCTTCATTGTGTGATGCCTCCCTGCTGCTTTTTGACAGTTTTATCATAATGAACTGCCCTAAGCGTTAGATAGCAGTTTCACCAATTACACTAATTTCAGCTGCATCTAGGATCTCTCACCCTACTCCCAGCAGGACATGGGGGCGGTTATAGGAATTGCAGAAGCAGCCTGGGTCCCAAGGCATTTGGTCCAACCCTGCATCAGCAGGGAGGTGCAGGGAGTGAAGGAAGTAAAGCTTAAGAAAAACAGTGAAGGGAGCCCAAAGATGCATGACAGAGAGGAAGCAGCAGCTCTGCACAAGCTGTGTGAGGACTGGGCTGAGTCAGAGAAGTGTCATGTTGGAGACACTCAGAGGAGTATCAGTCCTGAGCTAGGAGGTGGATGCTGTCTCTGTAGTTAAGAGAGATGGTTACTGGCTACTGAGATCAGTTTGGGTGTTTATATCTGTAAAGAAGGTTAAGAAAAAATTGGAAAAGGTTCAGAGGAGAGTCATCAGATTGATACATGAGCTGATAAATCTCTGAAGCACTCAAGAAACTCAGTCTACTTAGATAATAGAAAAGAAGATGAAAAGCAAATATTTTAATGACTGGTATTTCTAGACTCCTCCTTAGTTTAGCCAGCAAACCCAGAAAGGTTCCAGCAGTGGGAAGCTGACATCCATAAATTTCAACCTGAAAATAACCTGTGCATTTTAGAATGGAGCAAGTAACCACAAGGAAAACCTCCCAGGGAGTTTGGTGGGCTTGTCATAATTTGCATCCCTCAAAGAAAGCTGGATGTGTGTCTCTAACATATGCACAGGGTCAACCACATGTGTTTCAGCTATATTTAACTCACTGCTGGTGAGTACCAGTCTCGTGCAGATGTTCAGACCTGGGGTGTTACAGTGGCTTTTTCCAGTTTTCTGCAAAATCGACATGTTCTGGCGCTGTCTCATCAGGCTGCTCTGGGTTTTGCGGTCAGCGTGACCTTCTTTTAGGTATTGCTGTGATTAGAAAGTGCCTATTTCTCCTGGAAAACTTAGATTATCTTTCCTTCTTGTCTTCTTTTTTCTTAATTTTATTATACATTTTCAGCAGGCAAGCTCTAAAGACATAACTATTTGGTGTAGAAGTGAAATACTGGCTGTAGCAAGCCTGAGGCTTAGCAATGGTGCCAACATGTCCTTTTGTCCGTACTGGAGATCAAGGAAATCTTGAGTTAAAGAATCCAAAGCCTCTTGTGGAGGGATCAGCAATGGTTAAGCTGCCTCTGCTGCAATGGATCTGTGCCACCGGGTGGTTTGGTTTCTCTTAGCAGAGGCCGCTGAAGTAGCCCCTGAGGCTGGTGGGCATGGAGCTCTGGTTCCTTGCCCACAGAGGTATTAGCCCGCATGTCACAGCATCCTCATGGAGCAGCTCTGTCCAGTGGAAACCTGGACACGCTTTTGGGGAAGGGTGTAAGCCTGTAAAGAGAGATTCACAGTCACACATAGGTTAAAGTAGGATCCCTTTCCTGAACAAATCATCATTTCTTAATTATCTGGAAGTATATGCTGAGCTATGAGAAGCTGCCACCTCATGTCCTCGGCAGTATTAGCCCTGCCTCCATCTGCCCGGTTGCAGGCTCTGCCCCATTCACTGTCCACAGAGGCTGGCACAAAGACCTCTTCCCAGTTCACACGTCCATCAGCAGCAACTGCAGGTCGGGGAGCGGAGCCAAAGCACCATCGCACGCTCCAGATGCTGCTCTGTAGGACAGGGAGGCTCTGCTGGTGTGCCCATTAGGGATCGTTAGCAAAGGCTGAAGTGGCTTCAGTTTCATAATCAGCACCCACACCAAAAGTTTTAATCTCTTCTTGTTTGCTTGTTTGGGGTTTTTTTGGTTCTTTTTTTGTTTTGTTTTCCTTCGAAAGACAAGCTGTTTAAAATACTGAATGTATCACAGTCACAGCTACAGTGACTGGAAGGCAGGGCATGGTGGGGCTCATTTACAGTCATGTGACAGAGAAAGACTGGGCTTTATGACCAAAATTTGTCATTTTATTTCTGGACCTGATCAAAAAAGACTGAAGGGTAATAATACAGAGGGGGTGATAACTAGGAAATTCGCATCCTTGGAGGTTTAAAGATTCGGCTAACAAAGCTCCATCTTCCCTGATCTGGTGTTGGGGATCATTGTGCAGCATTTTGAGAAGGTTAAATACTCCATGGGCTGAAGAGCCTTGTGGCTCTGATGCTTCTCCTGCCAAACCCCATTGTGACTTTACAATTCTACCGCAGTTGAGTTTTCCTGGGAGACTTTCAGTCAAGCAGGACATGAGATCCCAATCTTTCAGTGAAGGTGCCTGAATACGCTGTGTGGTGGGATTTGAGACCTTCTTGCCTGGACCTGTCCACTTTGTGGCACTGAGCCAGCACATTTTGTGAGGACACTGCTGTTTTAGGTGTTATGGGTATGCGGCTCTGCTCGCAAGACCCGAGGATGTGGTATACCTTGAGCCTCATCCGTTCCATGTGTATCCAGTAGCTGGACTCAGGCAGCTCCTTGCACCCTGTGTGGGCTGCAGAAAAGCTGGACAAGAAGAGCTGTCGACACCTCCAGAGACTGATCCTGCAGAGCTGCCCCCGAGCCAAGGAAGTCTGCTCAGCTGCTGGCGGATTAAGTAAACTGCCAAAGCCCCAGGACCCAGCCCAGACAAGGGTCTGGCTGTGATCAGTGCTGTGTGCCCATGCGGAGGCTTGGGGTGATGACCATGGAAGCATCCCTCACATCCCTCCTGAGAGGTCATCATGGGAGAGGTGTCGGCTGCCTCCCCTCCCTGTGCGCTGCAGACTTTGTTGCAGCAGGGGACAGGTCATCTGCCTTTTTACATCAGTGGATTTTCATTAAGCTTGTTTTACACACCAGTGATGGCTTTGGCTTGGTTTATTTCTCCAGCAATTTGGAGGAGCCACAGGGCTCCACTAAGAGGAATCTGAAGAATCTGAGGCCATCCCAGATAAAAAGGATGTAGAAAAGTGCCTTTTGAGGACTTGAATGATTCATTTTGCTCCACGTGATGTGGCGCTCCTGTGTTTCGGTCGTGGAATGTAGGTTTCCCTCCACTGTGGAAAGGAAGCCAGTGTGTTTTGTGCATTGTCGCTGCACACATGCACCTGGAGACATCACCAGGATAAATCTGCCTCTGCTTGCACATTCGTGGGAGTGACATCTCTGATCTCCTCTATGTGTCACAGGGCAGGTCCCTTTTCCAGTACCCATTTTCCCCACACACAGTAATTCAAACACCTTCCATGAGTAAGGGACAACCAGGTGAGCCAGCAGCTGAGGGAGTGTCCTTGGCATTGGGCAAGTCGTGCGCTTGGACAATTGTCACCAATTTAGTGAATATTTCCAACCTGGAAATGAAAAAAGATCGTTTTTCCAACCTGGAAATGGTCCCTAAAGCTCTGTTTCTTTTGTCAAACAAATAGAAGTCATGGTTGGTGGAACAAGGTGACCGATCCCACAGGGGCAGGTTAAACGCTGCCGGCGGATCTTTGGCATTGGCAGCCCAGCTGTACTCTGGTCAGTCCTGGAAAAGGCTTGGCACAAAGCAGGCTGGAAGAACAAAGACCTTTTTTTTATTATTTTGGTCCTTTTTGCAGTTTGTTAAATCTTAGCTTTGAAATACTCAAAAGCCCAATGGAGGGAACCTATGTATAGTTTGTTCAGAAACAACAGTTCAGGAAAGTCAGCTTAGATATTTTGAATCTTTTACCATCTCTGCTCAGCTGAGTTCATCACATGTCAGAAAATCTCCATCTCTCACAGTCTTTTCTGTTGTGTTTGTCACTTCACCACATCCCATGGCAGAAAAGCTCTTTCTACATCGTAGTTCAGGCTGGTCACAAAGTGCTTGATGCTGCTGTCAGAGCTGAAGCACACCTTGTGATGAGAGTATCACCAGGTAGCACTATCCCAGATTGGATGCTCTTTGTGTTCCCTTTTAACTGTTTTCATCTCCTTCTTTTGTAGCTATTATATTACAGGCATTAAATGCTGCTGGGGGACCAAGCCTCTAAGCATAGCCTCTGCCTCTGAAAGTGCTCAGTAAAATTAGATAAGACAGGCAGGGAGTGCAAACGAGACAGGATGGCTAGCCTCATTTTCCAGGTAGGAAATGTCAGTGCAGAGGAATAATGTGGATTTGTACAAGGTTTCCCATGTGGAGTTAGGGTCAGAGCAGAGAACTGCAACCAGGACCTTCCAGCCTTGGAAGTGGTGAAGAGTCAGAAACTCATGGGTCTTCACTAGGGACGAGAGCTGCCAGATACCAGCTGCTTAAGTGCTTGTGTTGCTGTCTTGCTAGAAGCTTGTCCCTCTGAGTAGACTTCAGAAAGTCACTCTGAGGTCTGGCTGACTCCACTAAACTGCTTCCAAACCCAGACATCCAGTCCCAGCCCATCTCTGATTCACAGAGTTGGGAGCCTCTCTCCACACAAGCTGTTGCCCTCGCCCGTGGTGAAGATATGTGACAAGGACCATGCTTTGTAGCATTGCAGCATATTGTGCTCTATTAGCAAGACCATGGGCAAAAAAAGTGAGAAGGGTGAAGGCTCCCATCTGCTCGGCACTCATGAGGCCACATCTGGGATACTGTGTCCACTTTGGGGCTCCCCAGTACTACAGGGACATCAACAAACTGGAGCAGGTCTGAGATGGGCTGGGGATTTGAACACAGGGCGTATGAGGATGACTGAGGGAGCTGGGTTTGGCCAGCTTGGAGAGGAGGAGGCAGAAGAGCATCTTGCTACTCTTCTATTCCAAAAGGACATTTAAAGAGAAGGCTGGGCCAGACACATCCTAGAGATGCACAGTGAGAGGGCAGCAGCAATGGCCGCAAGGTGCAATGAAGGAAGTTCTGATGGGACGTGAGAAAAAGCTTCGTCCCCACAAGAGCGAGGCAGCCAGGGACCGGTGCTCCGAGAGCCTGTGGGATCCCCATCCCTAAACATACTCAGGTCTCAACTGGATGTGGTCTTGAGCCAAGCGATCTGACTTTGAAATTACTCTGCAAGCCAGTTGGACTAGAAACCTCCAGAGGTCACTTCTGACCTAAAGCTTTCTGTGATTTTATTACTGTGCATTTCCCTGATGCCTGCGATAGCAAGAGCAGTTACTGAGAAGATGCAATGGTGGACGTTCCTGCCTATCCAGAGACATGCCTTTGCCCCAGGTGTAGGAAAAGCGCTGAAGTTGCTGTAGTCATTCATCTCACCTGTCTCCTCCCCAACATGCAGCATATTTGCCTCATTAAGTCTCATTAGATGAGCCCCACCTCATCCATTTGGTTCTTTTTTTCTGGGCTAGACAAGGCAGGTTCACAAAGTGCACGGCCTCCTGGGCCATGGCTCGTCACAAATGATTCACACATGCATGGAGATGGGAGAAGAGCATCCCAGGGACCTCCTACCTGGAGTGACCTGGAGCTGAAGAGCTTCTCCAGCTGCAAGGTCAGCCATTGAACCTATTATGGTTCATGACCCTAAATCATGGGACATTGAAGCATCCCAGTTTTGTGGTGGGATTGGTCTGGTTGTGCGCAGCCCCTGCCCTGTCTGTGTGAGTGTGGGATTGGTTCCCACAGCATGCAGAGCTAAGATGTGCCAGAGAGATCATGGGCTGCGTGCTCATCTCAGTCCAGTCCCAATCCCTGCTGCAGGGCCATCTGTAGCTTGGTCACATCTTCCTTCCAAGGCCTTTCTCCAGGGAATAAAATGTTTGTCTTGGAGACTGCAGATATCCTATAAAATCCATGTTGAAGAAGAAGCAGCAAGCTCTGGCAAGAGCTGACAGGCTTCAGAAATGTTACCTGTGTTTTATCTTAACACCAGCGTGAGAAACTAATCCCAAGAGCTTGCAAATATGGGCCCCGAAGCTGTGGGACTAGGACATTAAGGTGAGAGGGGAGTGGTGCTCTATGCCACAAAGCAAAGAAAGGCCTGAGGTGATACACAGAGTTTCAGACTGGTGGGTAATGGGACCTGGCTTAACCAGAAATGGATGGAGGGATTGGTGTTTGGGAGGAAGTGAGCCTTTGGTCTCAGGATCTGTTAGTATGACAGAATAGTTTGGATCAGAAGGGACCTTTAAAGGTCACCCAGTCCAACCCTCTGCCATGGACAGGAGCATCTGTCCTTAAAGCATCTGTTCCTTAAATCAGGTTGCTCAAAGCACCATCCAGCCTGGCCTTGAACACTTCCACTGATGGAAGTTCTCTGCCCTCATTTGATTTTGGTAAGTGCTGGACAAAACCAGAGATGGCCAACACTTTTCTGAGGCAAACCCACATTGCACCTTCCTTCAGGGGTGGGCAAACCCAGGG
>NW_010177909.1:96465-109965 GCF_000695765.1 Mesitornis unicolor | reverse complement strand
TGCAAACACAGGGAGATGGAGGGAAATGGTGCAGCAGTGTGGTAGCAGATTTTGCTTTACCCATACCTGGTCCCTACTCCACTTGACACACAGGTGTTGAACATCCTCGGAGCTACAGTGCTCTGAATCCAGAAGACAGGTGGTGAAGTGGAGAGGCAAAGATGGCTTTTGTAGGTATACTCGTAGAGGTGCTGTTCAGCTGTAATTCATTACAGCGATGGGCAAGGACGTCCAAGCAGCGTAGTCCTCCCACTGCCGTGTCTGCCATGCTCAGCTGGCGCAGTCCCTGTCGCTGCTCGCAATGCCAAGGGAAACCAGGCTGGAGGTGGGTGAGAGTTGCTCTGCTTTGTGTGCTGCTCCTGCAAGCTGTTTCTCAGAGCTGTCAAATGAGTTGTTCTTCCATGAAATATTGAAAGGGCTGGACTTGGTAAAAGCCCTTCTGAGTGCAAGCCTCTCTGCATCCATTTGTAACCAGGCCTGGCATGCAAGTGATGGTGAAGCTTTCTCGCTACCATTTTCCAGTCTTCTCCCACCCCTGAGGCTTCCCCTCTGCCCTGAAGCTGCTGAAGCAGTGAGTCTGTGCTGGCAGGCATGCCAGGGCAGATGCTGTGCTGCAGTTTGCACTCTCCGAGGCTGGGCTGGCACTGGGTGAGGTCTGGGATGGCCTCTGGACTGAGGTCCGTGGAGGCTGTGTTGGCAGTGCCATCGGCAGGCTGGGCACAGGGTGCGCAAGGACAGTGCTAGCTCACCGGCCTCAGGTGCAGTGGAGAGGAGAAAGCACTAGCATCTGTGTGTCAGCTCTCCAGCAAGGGGCTGGGGGCTGATACCTGCCATGCTGTGGTATCTCTGCTATCCATCAACCAGATTAAAAGCAGCCCAGGCTGCTTGCTCACCTGCCCTGCTCCACAGCAAGCAGGGTCGGAGCTGGTCAGAGTTTTCCAGGGAGGTGGCAGCTCAGTGCTGTGGTCTCTGCCCCATGGGCTTGCTAGCACAGGTCCCTGGAGGACGATTTTCCCATGACATGGCACCAGCTGAGCCCGCCCTGCTCCTACCTGGCCTTGTGTCAAGCCACGTCGGGGCAGCACAAGGGGTGGGCAGCCGGCTGGGCTGTCGGGGAGCTGTGGGAAGGCCCCATTGTGCTGAGTGGGACAAGCGGCGTCTGTGGGTGTGCTATTTCCAGGGCGCTGTGACGAGGCGGGCAGCTCACCATTGTCAGCATGTCAGGTCAGGTTTGTGTTGCATGCTCAGGCTGCTGTGTGCACCTCCCTCAACTGGCAAGCGCAACTTGCAGACCCAGCACACCAGGGTGGAGAGGAGCTGCTTGCTTCCTGCGTCTGCCTCCGCCTTAGAAAGCTTCTCTATGCAAATGTCAAAGCACAGAACCCCCTACTTCCCCATGGGAAGCTGGGAGGATCGCATGTTGCTGGGCTGGTCCTGCTTTTTTCTAGGGGAATGAGGCTGTATTTGCTCCAACCCTGGGCACATTTTGCCTGGAAAGGATTTGTTTTCTTTCCTGAAATGCTGCCCTACATGGTTTCTAATTACAAAGTCTTAGTGAGCAGTGGAAATGTTTTGTTCTCCCCTAAATGCTCTCTACAAACAGCAAAAGCCAGGATCTCCTGACCCCTGAACAGCCCTGCCACTGCTGGAAGTAAATTCAGGAGCCCCAAACAGCAATAATACACCTGCAGGCCTACAGCCAGGGATGCGGGTCCTGCCCATGCTGGCATCTGACTGAGGCCTCTCTCTCGCTCTCTCTTCCAGCTCCTTCAGCTGTGTCCATCATGCACCAGGTCAGCCGCACCGTGGACAGCATTACCCTCTCATGGTCCCAGCCTGACCAACCCAATGGAGTCATCCTGGATTATGAGCTGCAATATTATGAGAAGGTACTACAGGACCTTGGGAAGGCTCAGCCACAGGTTTCTGGGAGAGGAGGTGGTGCCAAGCTTTGCGCAGGGGCATAAGTGGCTACATCAGTGGTTGATCAATAGGTTGCTTCTCTTGCTGTGGTTGGCCATGTGCGTGGCAGTGGCTGTCAACCCTTTGGAGTCCAGTGGTGGTTTCAGTGACACTGTGTAAACACTGCAAGTGTGGAAAATCTGCTGGTCTTTCAGGACGAGCTCCTCCTCCCTTCACCTCTCCAGCACTTGTGGCAGGTGGACACATTGCAGGGAGAGCTGGGTAGCCAAGGTCCAGGGTCTAATTTTTCCCTTTCCCCCACACTAGGGCTTTAGTGGGGAGTGGGGATGGTCAGGATGGTAGTGATGTCTAGTCCCAGGCTGGACCACACTAGCTGAGTGCCCAGTCTTCAAGATTTTGTGTAATGCTGTTCATTTGCACCAAAGGTGAGTTTGGCATCTTGTGCAGCTGCCTGAACACACTTACCCAGATGCTGTACCAGGGAGAAGCTGTCTCATGTAGCATGGAAGGTACATATTGCACCACAGAGGCTGATGTGAAGAAGGTTCCACAGACCTGTCTTCCTGAGGATCATGCCCCTTCCACCTCCTCCCTGCCCAGGCAAACAAAGGGACTGCTAGCCAGGGCTGTGCCAGGGTGTCCATCCCATGGGGCTGGAGCTGTGTGGCTGCTGTAAGACCTGAAGAACGTGGCAAGGTTGGTCCCAGGACCTGCCAAGCCCTGCCTGGCTGGTGAACTTCATCTCTGCTACCCAGGGGAGGTAGGGAGCACTAGACTTCTCCTTCCAGGAATCTGCCCTCTTACACAAGAGCTTATAAACTATACATTAAAAATTGCAAACTAACTAATTAAAAAGCTTTATGATTAAATGGAACTGAAAATATTTTTCCCAGCAGTTGCCGGAAGAAATGATTAATCCCCCCCCACTGCCTGCCTGTGACCTATTTTCTCATCACCAAGAGCCAGAGGGAGAATGGGGAGGGGGGGAAGCTTCTTTGTAAGCTGTTAAATAGGTCCTGACCTATATTGCATAAATCACAGCCATTTCTTTGACCCTTGGAAATGATCCCAGAATACATGTCAGGGTGGATGAGTAGGTAACAAGACAGATCTGGAAAGCAAGAGAGGTCCCTTCACTGGGGACCCTCAAAGGAGAAACAGGAGATCTCATGGAGTTAATTCTGCTCTTACTTTCTCTTAATCTCCCTCTCTTTCTTTCTTCCTCTTCCCCACTGTTTTCTGGGGGAGGCTGTAAATAAAAGGAATTTCTGTCTAAAGGGGAAGCTGCACATCATGGCTGGCCTTCGCAGCCATCCGCAAGGTGAGCATCTGCCTGCCCCATCCTCACTGCGTCCCTGATCATAGGACAAGTGGCCCAAGCCATGCTCAGGCAATGCTTTTCATGGCAGCAGACTGTCGTTTGGAGTACTAGCCCTGGCAGAGAGGGCAATGCAAGCAGCCCCACGTGTTGGTGCTGAGGATTTGTCCTGGTATTTGAAACTCTTGGTATATTTTTCTTGCTGGTGCTCTAGTTGAAGAAGAAAGGCATGTCTTTATCTCCTCCTCAACCAAGATGTGTGTCATGCTCAGAAAGGGATCACAGAGACTTAGAATGGTTTGCGTTGGAAAGGGCCTTTAAAGGTCATCTAGTCCAATGCAATGAGCAGGTACATCTTCAACTAGATCAGGTTGTTTAGAGCCCCGTCCACCCTGACCATGAATATTTCCAAGGACTGGGGCATCTACAGCCTCTCTGGGCAACTCTCTGGATCACTGAGTCAAAGCTTAGTCCTACAGCAAGCAAAGCTCAGAGGATTTGGAAACAAGTTAAAAAAGAAGTGGAATAACCAAGAGCTAGAGGCAGGGCTCAGCCAATGGCAGTGGATTTGTTTCTCCCCAAACTCCTCTGTGTGTATTAGCCTTTACTCTGAAGCCCCAGTCACACACTCAAAGTCTGATCCATCAGGAGTCAAGCCAAGGTCTTCATATGCTCCAGCTGGTCAGTCAAGAGCCCTCTGCATTTTCAGCAATGCAGTGACACTACATCCTTCTCTGCCTGCTTGGCAGAGCTGGATCTCATGTTTGTCGAGCCATTGCAGTGCAGTTGAAAGTCGTTTGCTTGATCCCTGGGAACAGTCCCAAATTGTACAGCTTTGGATACGCCGTGCTCTTCCCCTGCTTCCCATCAATACTGCAATTTGGATGGGGTGTGTAACACATCCCAGGTGCGTTCTCACTCGACTGCCAGTCTGTACAGAGGTGATTTTCTTCCAAAATGTTTCACTGCAAACTGTCCCATGTGCTTCTGAATGCTCAGAAAATATCTCTGGAGCTAGTTAAGTTGTTTCTAGTGGAATTTTTTTTCCCCCAGTAGAAAATTATGTTTTATTAGCATGAAACAGTTCAATTGTAAGAACAGCACCATATGCATCTTGTATAAAAAGTATTTTGGCTCTTCATTTTGAACTGATTCTCTTCTATATAAATACATAAATTAAAAAATTGGACTAAGTGTTTTAGTGTTAACAGAAAAGAGCTGTTCTCAATACCTGAAACAAAGGTATATTTTTGTTTCCATTTCACAGATTATTTATAACATTGCTATTATTAGACACTATTAAAAATGCTTGTACAGAGGCAACATGATGATTTTCTTTCAGAGGTAGTTATAAGAAATCAGTGCAGACTGTTACGCAAACACAGAGTGACGTGTCTGCTCTCTATGGTCCTCTCCTTAATGTTTTGTTTTGGTTTTTTTACCTCCAAGAGGCACCTGGCAATGTTTGTCTTATTAAAAAAGTGAGTGTTGTCTTCATTTAGCAAGGGCGTAGTAGTTTTTGTCCAAAGTTGCCAAATTCATCCCAGAGTGTGGGAACTGGAGACCCACTGCAGTGTCAAGCACTGCAAAGAATAATTAGCTCTCCTCGTTATGCAAAATGATTGGGCTTAGGGTATGCCGTGACTTACCTGTGTTGTAATTGTTTGAAGACATTTGGCCCATCCCAGTTCAGTCACCAATGCAAATGCTTTAGGAGGCGCAGGAGCCCTTTGATGTTTCCAACCCATGCTGGGGGAAGGGCATGGGTTGGCTGGGGGGGCTGAAGGGTTTGGGGAGAGGTGCCGTGGGGGAGGTGGAGGTGGGAGCAGAGCTGGCTGCAGCCTTCATGGTGCCCGGGAGCTTCTGGCAGGAGCCCAGCGTCCCCAGCACTGGATGTCACCAGGGCTTGTGCCACCTCGTGTTTCTTACCCACCCCATGAGAGTCCAGGAGCTGTGGACCCCTCACAGATCCACCCCCAGAGTGGCCAGCAGGATGCTGTTACCACGTCCCAGCATCCCTCCTCACACACTTGATCCCATGAGGGCTGAAATTCAGATGTGTGTGATGATTTGGCACACAGCCTTGGACTAGCTTTGTCCGCATGGCTCTGTTTGCTTCAGGAACCGCAGCAGATTGTCGCTGTGCAGGCTCACAGAGGAGCTGTCTGCCAAATTAAGCCGGTTGACATTTTTTCTTTGGCTTTTTTTTTCCCTGATAAAACAGGACTTTTTAGAAACAATTTTTGCAAATCCTTTGGGCGTTCCACAACTATCCCTTTCTTTGTTGGTCAGATTTTATTTCAGCTTAAATTTGACTCATGAGAAGGGGAACCAGATGAGGACTCAAAATCAAACCTCTGAGGAAATAAGAAGTGTGTTATTTTGAATCAGGATTTCCAAACTTAAACCAAAATCAGCCATGAAAAGAAACCAAAACAAACCTCTGCAAAAAACAGCAGCTTGGACTTGGACTTTAAACCACCTGGGATGCCCTGGACCTGCTGGAGAAGCCCAGATGGGTGAAAGGGGAGAAGAGTTTGAAGTGAATGCAGAGGTTGCTGGAGAGGTGATGGCTAAGCAATATGCCAAGGGGAAAGAACAGGTTTGATAAGGGAGGGTGGAGAGGTGTAAATGCTCTTTCCTTGCAGTCTGGGATTAAAGGAGAGCACAGTCATGAGCATACCTTCCTCAGATAGACAGACATCAGTTTACCAGGCTATAAGCCATCTTGTAAGCATGCCCATTGCATTCAATTTAGAGTCCTCCAGGAGCAGAGATGAGGTTCCCTCAAACAGTTGGACAAATGGTTTTAAAACAACTGCGCTGTTAGTGCCATCCGAGGGCCTGGAAGGACTCGTCCAAGCCCTTGAGCACTAAAACCGTAAACATTTCCTGACCTATTTCTTTCCTAGCCTGCCTGGGAAAGGTCCAAGGGAGTGCTGAGGCCTGGTCAGACAAACAAGGCAATCAGTTTTCTGTGTGCTCATCTTTCCTTCATCTTTTTTGTCTGTGTACCTGTACTTGAGCTTTTTGTTGTCATTAGTCTAATTCCCAATACACCCCAGTGCTACCCAGGCACCTTCATTGCCAGGTCCAGATCAATAAAACTGATGTTGTAGTTTTTAAAAGAGAAAATCAACTGTTAATAGTGGAGGTCTCCCAGGCATTTGCAGAGCTGTATTACCCTGCAGAGTGATGTGTCATCGGCATTTCCAAGCCTCCCAGTTAAGAAACACGTTCCTGTCAGACCACTCTCTTACCAGCCGTTCACACTGGAGCACTGCGCAATCAAAAGCTTAATAGAAGAAAAAATTAACTCTGCGAATGTTGTCTTTCAGCTGCTTTCCAGCTGTGAGGCAAATAATCTGCACAAACACAGGTCATGAGTATAATCCATCTTGCAAATGCCAGCGCACTTGCAATTCTGCTCCAGCACAATGAGTAATTGAGAAAGTGCCAAGGTGTCCCAGGAACATGAGGAGAACATCGGCTCAACATGGTCTGCTTGTGGAGCCCCATAGTAAATGTCTGTTCTCTGTGGGCCTCTCATGTTGCTGGTACCACAGCTTCTTGCTGTGCAGAAGTTCCTATGAGTGAAGGCACCAGCGCTACTCTAAGAAGTGGATGAACATGAAAGCAAGGTCACCAGATGGCTAGTGGAAAAGAAAGGAGACCAGCTGCCCCCAAAGGCAAACTCCACCATTTATTGGTGGGCAAGACGACCTCTGGACTCATCCTGTGTCCCAGCAGCTGAGGACACTGAGCAGACAGCCCTTCTAGGCAAAGGATGTGCAAAGCTGGGCGCAAGACTCTTCATTGACTTCTGCTTCACTGTTGCCTGCAGGCAGCCACAGCAACATACGAGAGCAACGGCCTGCAAAACTTGCACCTTTATGTGTGGAAACCTTGGCTTATCACAAGATGGGACCTTCTGCCTGAATGCCTCTTTAATACCCTCTGTCCTTGCAGAGTCACTGCAGAAGAAGTTGAGGAGGGGTGGGTGCTTTGGGAGTTTCACTCCGATCTCATGGTAGCACAGGCCAAGAAGAAATCCCTCCATGTCCCTCAGTGGAGTTTCACAGCTGAGACAAAGGGCAGTCCCTTCATTACACCCTCAGTCCCAGTTGATGGGATTGCACATCTATGTGTCTGACTTCTTTCTGCCAGTCCCTGCCTACTTCTGATGAGGTTATCTCACCTCTCTGGTGAGTCTGTGTGGGGTGGGAGTTCTTGGGCTTGCTGAGCCCTTTGCAGTGACTTGAAGTTTTCAGATCTCAGGGACTCTCTTGTAAACTTGCCAGCTCAGACTTTGAGCTGTCAGCTGCTGATCTGTTCCAACCAGTGATCCTGCCAAGGCAGCCTGACCTGCCAGATCGGAGGTGTTACCAGAAAGGATGAGCACTTTCAATGTAGCTACAGAAATTTGATTCAAAAATTGATGCCTGTGCCTCCTGTTATGAGGGCTCAGACTTACAGCTTGGCTTTCCTCAAATTTTTCTGTTTTCCAGAAACGTTGCGCTGTTTGCATATATTTCTGCTTTGCACTGACTTTCAGGATTTTGTGACTGCCAGGCACCTGGCCACCTTGCCCTGACCATAGGAAGCACCACATGCAGTACCCTCTTTCATCCTCCTCTGTTGACCTGTTTCTTCATGTCCCTGGTTGGTCAGCAAGTGTCTGTTCTCTTGTACAGCGGCACAAGGAGATCCTGGCCCACCCAGTAGTACTTCTGGATGCTCAGCTAAGGACATAATTGCTAAGGGCAGCGATGGATCCATCACCTACACAAGTGCAGTAATGTCTATGCCGTTATGATATGACTGCTCAAGTCCTCAGCTATAAAAACTGCACGCAAGGGGCAGGAAAATAATTTGGAAGTAGTCTCATGGTTGCTTTTAAATGCACTCTTCAGTTTCCCAACTTTGAAAACTTACCCATGGTCCCTGGTGAAGCAGGCCTTGGGAAGGGGGAAAGTAGCAGTACTTCTCCTGAGGTCCAAAACCCTATGTTCAGCTGGGCTTTACCTCCAGCACAGGCAAAGGGAGATGGGGAAGAGCAGATGGAGAGGGTGCTGAGGCTGATCAGGATCAGGAACCTCCCCATGGTGGTCTCTCCGTCTACACTACCCTGGTTTCCTGCACTTCCTCCTTCTCGAAATGCAGCACCTGATTCTGTTCTCAGTTTCCTGATGACACATGTGTCTTTTCTTGACAGGATCTGACCGAGTTAAACTCGACAACAGTGAAGAGCCCCACCAACACTGTGGCAGTGCAAAACCTCAAAGCTGGCACCATCTACGTCTTCCAGGTGCGGGCGCGTACTGTGGCCGGGTATGGCCGGTATAGTGGCAAGATGTATTTCCAGACCATGACTGAAGGTGAGTCTTCAGCTGCCTCTGCGTAACGGTGACACAGGGTCTGGAGAGACTTGAACATGATGGAGATGTGCTGGCAGCAGTGCTGATCCCCTTGCTGCTAGTCCCTTCAAGGGTGCATTGACAAGCCACACACATTCATTCAACCTGGCAAGACTTGGACAGAGGCGTAGGCACTTGGTGGTCCCTGCAGGGAATCACATAATCTAGGCCAATTTCTGCCAAGCTTTTCTGGCATGGGGATGTGTCTGCTCAGTTGGATTTAGGGGAAAGGAAATTTATGATTTTCATGTGCGCAGCTGTTGATCACAAAGGCATATCTGGGTCTTTATTTTCTAAATTTGTGCTGCTAGATAAAACAGGCCAAGCCAGTTTTCTGGCCCTGAGGCCAAGGAGCAAGGCACAGCATGCATCCATGGGACTAAACTTTCCCACCCAAAAGGGATAGCTGCATCCAACTTTCCTACTGGGGCACATCCCGTGTCATAGCCAACCTAAGCCATGCCTGGGACGGCACCAGCTGTCACAGCCCAAAACCATGCCAGGAAGCCCATCAGCAATAGCCATGCAGATGTAGGGCATTGCTCAGGGCTGTACTCTGACTGTGATGAACTTGTTAGTGTAGACCCATCCCATGCCACAGTAACCTGTTCCGTCCTCCTTGTGTGCCAGCTGAGTACCAGACCAGTGTCCAGGAGAAGCTGCCGCTCATCATCGGCTCCTCGGCGGCAGGACTGGTGTTCCTCATTGCTGTGGTTGTCATCGTTATTGTGTGCAACAGGTAGGTCAGTGAGCGCACAACCTGGGGCTGAGGCTGTGCGCAGAGTGGGGAGACTGGAGACGGAGGGTGGCAGGGGTGGGGAGGACGGAGACAGGAAGGTGCAGGGGGGCAGAGATGCTCCTGCCGCTTGTCTGTCAGCCCCGTGGACCCGTACTGGTGCTCAGGACTCACTTTCTTTCCAGAAGACGGGGATTCGAGCGTGCTGACTCTGAGTACACCGACAAGCTGCAGCACTATACCAGTGGCCACAGTACGTACCGCGGCCCCTCGCCAGGCCTGGGGGTCCGCTCTCTCTTCGGTTTGTGTTCCTGTTCACTCATTCCTTGTGGCGTGTGGGGAGGGCTCAGGCCACCTGGCCGGGCAGGCGTGTGCATGTGTGTGCAGGAGGACTTCCATGCTCTCTAGATTCCCCAATAGTCCCCTATGTTCTAGACCCCTTCCCTGCCTCATAGGGTCCTTGCTCCTCCGCAGGTCCTGCGTTCTGTCAGGTGCCAACTGTCCAGTGAACACCCGTCCATGCTCTACAAACCCCTGTGACATCCCACACGCACCCCTGAAGCCTCCCCGCCTTCTGCGGTGCAGCCCCTGCTACCACACCTTGTCTTGCTACTCCAACTCCTGAGCTTTGCCCAGCATGGGGGCAGCAGTGAGACCCCCTCTCCCAACCCACCCCCATCCTGCAGAGTGCTGTCCTTCTGCAGGAACCCACATACCTTGTGGTGCCTCTGCTAAAGCCCATTCGCGTGCTCCCAGAATCCTAGGAGCTATCAGATATATCTATATACATAGGTATATAATATGATTCATAACATGCCCTCTCTTGCAGCCTCCCTCTTCCAACATCCCTGTGTCGCGAGGCACTCCCTCACATCTAGCATTCCTGCTCCAAACCTGGCTGCCTCACCCCAGTGCATCCTCCTTCCCCTCCTTAACCCCGGGCTGCATGCCCTCTGAAACACCTTTCCTCTCCCTTGCTAGAGACATATCTCTATAATCCTACTTTGTTCAGATCTCAGTTTTTATTTACCACATGTTATACTTACAGCTTCAGGATTTATGTCATTGTTATACCTTGTTCCTGTACGGATCTGAGCCTTGTGCAGCAAATGGAAAGCCAGTTGTGCTTCAGCACAGGACTCACCATTGCTTCTGCATTTACCTGGGAAGCATTTCCCAAAAGGCAGGGCCCCGGACTGCAGCTCTGTGCCAGAGCAGCAGTGTGCTGGCTGCATTGCCACAACTTCCCAGGAAAAACGACACTCTTCAAGAAAGATTATGTAAATGCAGCTCTCAGTTGTTTATCAGTCCGTGCTGCATGTGCAAACACACATTCACACTTTCTCCCAGGGTCTGGTGCATAACATGACACCTTCAGGCTGGGATGGCATTAATAGCTGTGCCGTCACGACTGTTGGAACAGGCTCGGTGCCGCCGGATGCAGATGAACTGATAATGGGCCTGGGGTGCCTTTTAGCCACATCGTCACGCAAGATGCCAGTCCAAGGCATAGTCTCTGCTCAGGTCCCCAGCAGTGATTGCTGTGGAGACGCTACAGCTTATGTTTAGCAAATCGCCAAGGCATGGGAAGCCTGTAAGTCCTGCAAGCATTGCAGCAACTCCCCTGAATCCTACCAGCATCCTGCATACCTCTGCTTCTGTGTTAGGCTCCTTCTTCAGTGAGCTGTGAGCGCTGCTCTCCAAATAGCCCCAATTTTGCGACAAGCCAGAGGCCAGCAAAATGAGCAGAGAAAGGGGAGAACTGCAGGGTTGCAGAGCTGTCCCACAGTGCGGGTAGCGTGCAATGTGCCGTCAGCAGTCCAACCTCACCAGGTTGCATGGTCATTGCCTTTCACTTAAACATATCACTGTGTCTGCCTAGAAGGAAGAACTTGCCTTTTGCAGTTTCCCCAGTGTCCCCTACAGCTTGTCTTGGCTGTGTTTGGGCTAACAAGAGGGAACCCAGCCTCAGGCAGGGTTACCTGTCAGGACAACAGGGGCAGACTGGGCTGTCCATCCTGCTTGCACTGCCTCTGGAAGGTTCACAGACACCCCTGTGAAGGAGTGAACCTGGCTTGGTGGCTGTGTCAGTAATACCAAGTACCTAGAGCTGCCTCCCCTGTAGATCTCCGTGTAGGGAATCAAGAGTAGCACGTGCCTCAGTTTACCGCCAAAGGCAGGCCCTCACCATCTCCTGTCTTGAGTACCAAGCCTGGGTCTACTGCTCTGCTTTCCCACAGCTCTGATGGGATGGTGTGCTGAGGTGGAAGCAGCATGTGGAGAGGGCTGGTGGGACAGAGCTGCAGTCTCTACAAGTGGTCCTCTCACAGCACTGCAGTATGATGAGTGTGATGCCTGTGCACCATCTCCTCTGAACAAATCCCTCTCTTGCTTTTCCTCTGGACCTGCTGAATCCTGCTGCAATGGATGTGTGGCTCTCTGTGGTTGCAGTTTGCAGTCCTAGCTAACAACGTAGCCCTCCACTGCCCCAACAATGTCTTATGGGCTAATGTTCATTAGAATCCAGCTTTAATAGTCCTGTGCAAACATGGCTCTGCATGTTCTTTCTCAAACTGCTTTGATGTGTCTGCTTCATGCCCTTGATTATGCAACGTGCTGAGGTCAAAAGGACCCACACACAAATGGGTTTCTTTTTTCCTTGATGCCACCCATCAGTTGTTCCATTTGCATCTGTCTGTCTGACTCTCTCCCTCACCTTTATGCAGTGACTCCAGGGATGAAGATTTATATTGATCCATTCACCTATGAAGATCCCAATGAGGCTGTCAGGGAATTTGCAAAAGAAATCGATATCTCTTGTGTCAAAATCGAGCAGGTGATTGGGGCAGGTAGGTGACCTGTGAATGTCTGGGTTGCCCTCAGCCACAGTCTCCTTTGTGGTCTCAGGCTTTGGTGAGGATTTATCCTTGCATGTACTAGGAAAAGCACTGTCAGTGAGGTCTTGCTCTTTGCCCCGGCCTGGACTAGCAGGAGCAAGGTGGTCCAGTGCTGGAGGACCAAGTACATCCAGTGCTGGAGGCAAGTTGTTTCCATGTGCGTACAGTGTCCAGTGCTCACCAATGGTGAGTCCACCTGACAGGAGGTCTTGTTGTGGTTTGAATCATAGAATCACAGAATGGTTTTGGTTGGAAAAGACCTTTAAGATCGAGTCCAACCACCAAACCAGCCCTAAGTCCACCACTAGACCGTGTTCCTAAGCACGACAAGAAGGAAGCACAGAGCAGGTGGTGGGTGGTCACCTCAGGGGTGGTCATGGCTGGAGTCTAGGGGAGCAGAGTCCCTCGGGGAGAAAGGAAGAGTTCTGGGAGGCTGACAAGCCCTACCTGTTTCCGTCTGTTCACAGGGGAGTTTGGTGAGGTGTGCAGTGGGCATCTCAAGCTTCCTGGCAAAAGAGAGATCTTTGTGGCCATCAAGACCCTGAAGTCTGGTTACACGGAGAAGCAGAGACGGGACTTCTTGAGCGAAGCCAGCATCATGGGGCAGTTCGACCACCCCAACGTCATCCACCTGGAGGGGGTGGTGACCAAGAGTTCACCAGTCATGATCATTACTGAGTTCATGGAGAATGGCTCACTGGACTCCTTCTTGCGGGTATGAGATCCGAGGAGCATGCAGCCTCAGAGGCTGTGTTGGGTCAGAGGAGGGCTGGAGGGGGAGGTTCCCTTCCCTGCGCCAGTACAACCATGTCCTTCACTGCCCAGCATCCCCTGCCACTGGGGCAGCTGCTGCATAGCCCAGAGGTCTCAGGAACAGAGATGGAGGTAGCACTAAGGCTGCCATCTGTCACATGTGTCTGTGAAAGGCTGTGCCTACCTGTATGTGTGCCCACAGATGCATTTACAAACTCTGCCTCTGAGGACATAGAGGGACAGTCTGACATGGCTTTAACACAGCAGGACTTCACCTGCAGCTGCTCTGCCTAAATATTTATAGATCTAAGTTTGAAATGGATAATTCACTGTGTTGAAGGGAGATAACCTGCTTGATAGGAATAGATTGCCCCTTCTGAACCCTTCTGTGCAAGGTGTGGCAGATCTTCCAGTTTTGAATGACAGCAGCCATCATAGTGATGTGGGCTCTTTCCC
>NW_010177909.1:81811-96434 GCF_000695765.1 Mesitornis unicolor | reverse complement strand
AAGCAAAACGATGGGCAGTTCACAGTGATCCAGCTGGTGGGCATGTTGCGGGGCATCGCAGCTGGCATGAAGTACCTGGCTGATATGAACTATGTGCACCGGGACCTGGCTGCCCGCAACATCCTGGTGAACAGCAACCTGGTCTGCAAAGTGTCTGACTTCGGCCTCTCCCGCTTCCTGGAGGACGACACCTCTGATCCCACCTACACCAGTGCACTGGTAACACTGCTCTTGCAGACCAGGAGGGGTGGGTGGTGAAGGGTGTCAGGGAGAGAGGATGGGGCAGATCACTCCTTGACATGGCAAGTGTTTTTTGAGAGTGCCAGCAATGGAAATAAGGTGCCAGATGGGAAGGACCAATGAAATGAACCAAGGAATATTTTTCTCTTGCAAGGTCCTGTCCAGTGGCTGTTGATAGGCCCTATAGTCATTCCTGTAGGTAACTGAGAGCCGCCTTCTTTTTGTTTTGTTTTGTTTTTACCGTCACTGTCCAGTCGTGCTGCCTTGCTGTCTGGGAGGCCATGATCCTTTTTCATGTCATGTCACAGGCCCAGCCCCAGAACAACAGACTGAAGTGTGGATGCATGCTGGGCTTCCCTGCAGAACTGGATACAGTTCTCCCAGAGAGTCTGTCTGAATTAGACAGAGAAACATTCCCAGAAATTGTGTAATGATCACATAACAGCTTCCCAGGAACACCACGGTGCCAATGACACAAGTGCCACCAAGGACTCATGACCTGTCTCAAGTTACAGAACATGCACTGGGGGCAAAGGACAGCTTGGAGACTTTGTTGCTGCTCAGTAAGATTGCAGCCAGGAGTTCTCATAAATTCCATTGCTTGCAAAAGCATCGCTCTACAGTGATGCTACAGGATCCATGCCTACATACAATGCCTATGGAAAAAAGAGTTGATAGAACTGGGGCATGTTCTGTAGGAAGTAATCTCTCCCAGATCTTTTGATGCTGCCAGTAATTAGATATCTGGCATAGCTTGTAGTGAATTGTAATGGTAGTTGAATACCAAACAAGCACCTAAAAATGTGTGCTTTTATTCTCATCTGAACTTGTGTAGCTTCAAGCACCAACCATTCGATTTTATACAGTCATCCTATGGCTTTTAGAAACACTAGCAACATTTGTTTTTCACAACATGTTCCTTACATCCAATTAACTTTCCCTTCGTTAAGCTCAATACTTGGGAACTTCTGGTGTTTACTGCTATTTTCTATTCCTGTTATTGTGCCTGTAGCTTTTCTCTGTGTCATCTCTAATTTATTCTTCTTGAACTGTGGGCACTGTTGCAGGACATATATTATCTATAATGATAGAATATGTGCACCCGCTATGACTGAGTACCAGTATCTTCCTCTTCAAAATGCACCATCCTTAAATGTCCCAAGATACATGAGTGTTTTTTATTATAATTATTCCAGAGACCTCTATGGCTTGGGTGCTTCATGCTGAACCTTAGGAAAATCTCTTTCTCCAACAGTGTGGTGGAGCTCTGGGTCAGATCACCAGAGAGGTGGGAGGTCTCACTGAAGTGAGTTCCCACAAGGATCTTCCAAATACACACACTCTGTAATTTCTACTTTAGGACTTCTTTTTTTGTTTTTGCATTTTTACATCCAATGCTTGTCAGGAGCTCTGTTAAGAGTATACCTGATGGAGAGGACATCATGTTTGATATGGAATGCTTGGTCTCCCCCTGTTGTGGAAAGCAATATACGTTGTCTGAGGTTTGTGGCTGTGAAAAGATTAAGGAACATTATCTTTTCTTCATTATTCTAGCGTGTATAGGGTCTGAGTCCCATTAAGTCCTAGAAGACCCTTAATAAGACATGGTAGTTATTAATTGATAAAATAAAATGTTCCTTAATCTTCTTACAGCCACAAAACACAGACAGTTTTGCTTGTTTTTCAGCATAGGGGAAGATTTTCCCTTCAGAAGGTCTCTTGAGTTGTGAATAGCTCAAGTCCAAAGACCTTGGTGGAAAATCAGGACGCTGCAAGGGCTTTAGCAGAGCATTGCAATCTCTGTGGCCCCAAGCTGTGTACGCCACTCTTGTACACTTCGTTGCATATCTCCTCTGTGGGAGTGGAGAGTCATTCTGATTGCTCCAGAGCTGCTGTTGCTCGGCAGGATGACAGAGACCCCAGTGCCCACCCAGTCCATCCCATTTCCCACCAGTGACCAAACATGCCATACTAAAGATGATGTTCACTCTCCCTCTGCCTCCAGAAATTAGATGGATCAAAAACTGTTGGATCATGTATATATGAACAAACAGACTGACACTTGAGGACTTCTACAGATATATCACCGACTTCAGAGTGTCTACAGATGTAGAAAGCTGAAGAGGATGGTATTCTAATTCCTTTTATTCTGCTCTGGGGATAGCTAGGTATCAGCAAAAGGATGGAAGGACATTCAAAGGGGATCAATTTAGATTTTTCTACATTCATAGCCATTCATTTTTCTACAAAAGACCCTACTAGCACAGTGGGCATCTTGTCAAGCCAAAGACTGCTATAGCAGTAGGCAGGTGGAACGAGCTGAGCTTGTTTAATGTGATGAAGAGGAAGCTGAGGGGATGCCTAAAAGTGACCTGCAGCACTTGAAGGACAGAGCCAAACTCTTTGCAGTGGTACCAGATATAATAAGGGGCAACAAATAAAACTGTGCCTTGTGAGGTTCAAGGTGAATAACATGAAAAGTTTCTTCCCTAAGAGGATGGTGCAGCCTTGGGACAGGTCACTGGACAAATGGGGGGAATCATCATCCTTGAAGGCTTTCCTGGTTTGGCTAGACAAGACACAGACATCCTGATCTAGTGTTAGGGATAGTCCTGCGGTCGCTTCTTTCTAGGATTTTACCAGCATATTGAAGGCAAATCTTTTGGACACTCATAATTTTCAGTTACTGTTCTGTTAGCATCCTCTGTTTTTTTTCCTGCAGGGTGGGAAGATCCCAATACGGTGGACAGCACCTGAGGCAATTCAGTACCGAAAATTCACATCAGCCAGTGATGTGTGGAGCTACGGAATAGTCATGTGGGAGGTGATGTCGTATGGCGAGCGGCCTTACTGGGATATGACGAATCAAGATGTGAGTTCTTAAGAAACAAAGTGCAGAAACACTGAAATTGGGAGCATTGCAAGGCCAAAGCGTGGCTACAGCTAGACCCAGCCTGTGGCATGTCCAGAGCCTTCTCTGTCGTGGGAGATGTGTCCAAGGTCAACACCATTGGAGGAAGTGATGGGGATAACTTTGGCTTTTGTTCCCATTGTGCTGCTGTGGCCAAGGTTAGGGACTGAACAGCACCCACTGCAGTAGGACAGGGTTAATGTGAGCACCCTCAGGAGTGGCAGACTCGAGAGGAAAGGGAGCAGGCAGGAGGAAAATTAAATGCTGCCACTGACCTGAGAGCTCCTGGAGCCGCAAGCAGATCTTCATCTGCAGGGGATGACAGGCATTTGGTGAAAGTCTGGTATAGAGTCACAGAATGGTTTGAGTTGGAAGGGGCCTTTAAAGATCATCTAGTCCATGGTCAAGGACATCTTCCACTAGATGGTCCTTAAATCTCCCCAGGTAAGTTTGGACTGTGATGTGTAAGAAGTCAACCAACTTGTATGCAGCTAAAAGCCAAAACAAGGTATCTCAGAACATGCTTCATTTTAGTTACTTTTAGACTCTTCTCTAATTGGGGTGGAACTGTGGTGTGGACTCCTTGCTCCCAGAGGCCCACGCAATTTCCATGAGCCCTTGCCTCCATGTAGGGATGGCCTGTGAGCTCTTGCCTTCACCAAAGCAATGGTCTTCTCCCTGTTTCTTTTGACCTGATACCTGGGTGGTCAAAGCCCATCCATTCATGGCAATGAGTGCCATGCAGAGTGCTCCACTTGCACATGTCAGTCCAGAAGATCCCTTTGGTGTGGGGCTCCCAGCTCTCTTGTAACATTGTCTCTCAGTCTTTGACTCGTGAATCCTCAGGTTCCACCACCAATGTCCTGTGTAGATCCTTGGTGCACAGAAGGCTTTTCCTTCCACTCTGCTGGAAGCCTGGGTCTTGTAAACCTGCATGTTACAGCATCTGCCTGGCTTCCAGCTTGTTTCAGAGCTGCCTCTGGGCAGTCCATTGGAAGCATTCAGACTGCTACCTCCATCTCCATCATCCTGTGGGCTCCTGCCTTACAGGGACAGAGTGAGAGCCAAGCTGCCACCTGACTCCTGTAATCTGTCCTGCCCTGATGGCGAGTCAGACCTTTCTCAAGTCAATACAACTCCATCCATGCCATGTCAGGTTTCTCCAGAGTGTGACAATTTCTTCCCCAGTGCCCGGTGGGAAATTTATTCAAGTGAATCGCTAACACCTGGAGAAGATAGATGATATCTTACCAACCTCCACAGCCTTGCCCCAGCTCCTGGCATACCAGAAGAATCTTTGCATCAATTATTTGAGCCAAAGGGAAGAGATGTAGGGGTATGCCCTTCTTAGAAAGGACAATTCCATTCCTGTTAAGGCTTCATTATCACCTGCAGTTTCAAGCATTTCCTACAGCCAGGTATCACTGATCTTCTTCCTGCCTCGGCATCCCTCTGCACGTGTAGCCCTTTGCCATCCCCCTCCCTTGTCTTCTTCCCCTAGACCTCCTCCCTCATTGGTTTCTCCTGGCGCAACCCCAGTGTTGTGGCAGCACCGATTCAGCTGGCAGCGGTGGCAGAGCCCATGCCCGTCTCCTCGGCGCAGCCTGCTGCGTGGTGCCGCTTCCCAGCTGCTGCTTCCCCTTCTCTGCCGCAGGACATTGCACCCCAGAAACTGTCACCACTTAATTGCAGCTGGTCCTCCCTTCGAACCAGCACGTGGTGGGTGTTTGCTGCAGATTAGCCTCCTGACCCTGGGGTGTGAGTGCCTGGGGAGGCTGGTGGGGGAGAGGAGAGGGAGAGCGCAGCCTGTGCCGCCTCATGGGATGTGTCATCTGGCAGCAAGGCAGGCGGCTTGTCGGGAAACCGTGTGGTCCATGTCGTAGACGAGCTCTTGACGCTTGCGTGATGACCCTCCCCAGCCCTGCTCCCTCCCCCCTCCATCTCAGATAGGTCTGCCATCCAGAGAGCTGGGACAGGGGGCAGCATGCATCTCTTGAGAGAATCCCTGAACAGTAGCCAAGAGCTGCACAAACTGCACTACAAACTACACTAGTGATGCATCAGGTCAGACCTTCACAGGGCACCATCATGTCCAGCTAGGGGGTCAGAGGGAAGGGAGGGCTCCTTCCATGTGGCACATTTTGGCAGCAGCAGTGCCAACCCCCATCTGTCTTAGGTCAGCCTGCCCAGCACCTGGGCCATGCACACCAGTGTCTGGAGTGCCCTCCCAATCCATTCTCTGCCTGAAGTCAGTCCCTCTTAACCCTGCCAGATGCCCCACCCCACACCCTGGGTTACTTGGCATGACTCTGCCACCTACCCTCCCTTGGAGCAGCAGCCTTCTACTGCCTCAGCTCCTCCAGTGTCACCTCACTACCAGCCCTTCCCTGCTGCTCTCCCAACTGCAGTGTCCTCAATTTTCTCTACGTAGCCTTCCAGCTCAAAAATGTACTCACCACGCTGCTGCATGGGTATGGCCAGTCCTTCCCCAGAAGGGTGGTGCACCCCCAGGGTAGCCCACCAGACAGATTTCTGTCCTTGGAAGTGCACAAGACACAGCTGGACAGAACCATGGCAATCTCGATCACAGGGTGAGAGTAGCCAGAGACACCGAGGTCCTTCCTCTGGACCCCTGAAGGAGGTTCTGTACATCTCCCTCTCCTTTTTTGTCATCTCTGTGGAGAGTTGATCATTACAAAATGCTGCCCCTGATTTCAGTTACTGTAGTATCCTCAGTTTTGGCGTATATCCTCAGTTCTGGTTTTTGTTGTCATGCACAAGCCTGTTTCTAGTGTCCAAAGCTCCTTCTGCTTGTCTTTCATTGCCTGTGCTGTGTCTATGACCATGGGATGCATAGGGCCAAGAAGGTAGAAGCGTGCCTACCACGTGCCTGTGGCAGAGGAACATATGTCTCTGGAAGAAGCTGTGCAGCTCCATCCTCACTGATTACCCAGGAGAAGACAGAGTGCTACAGGTGCAGAGTCACAAGGAGATGGGGTCCCCCGTGAAGAAGATCCTCTAGGCCTTGTGCATGTGCTATTTCCACTGAACATTGCAAGACCAGGCGTTTTCCCTTGTCGTGTGGTGCAGTAAGGAGAGACCAAACAGGCAGCAGCAAAAGCCTTCTTGTGTTGTCCCACAGAGCTGCAGCGTGGCTTAGGCAAGGTGGGCTTCAACCCTTCTTGTCATGCTGCGGCAAAGTTCTCCTGGGCCTGGCTCTGCTGGCCAAGGCCTTGGTCCTCCCCACTGTGTGCTGCAGCTTACAGGGACACAGGATTGTGGGGAGCTCCAGCTCTTGTTGCTGCCTCGGCACACCCGGCCTCGTCCCATGGCATGGCACTGTCGCCTGGAAGGGCTGGGTTGTGGGCAGGAGTGGAAAGCACCACTGGAGGAAGGAAAGAACAGGGGCAGCTTCTCCTGTCTAAGTCATGAGCAGACACTTCACTGTATGGGGATGTCGTCCCAATGAGCTGTTGTGCTGTGCTGTGTGTCCATCGAAAAACATGAACCCTTCTCTCTCTGTCCCGCCTTTCTCACACCTGGAGCTGCGCTTTCACACATCCTTGTGAAGGTAGCAGGGATGCTCTCTTTTCCCAGATTAGGAGGCTGATGGGCATGGCTCACCACAAGTGGTCAGCAAGGCTGCATCACCTTACAGGACAACATGACATGCAGAGTGCTGGGAATTAGTGTGTTGCTGCAGGATCAGGTGGCTGAGGTGAGAGGCACTGTAGGTGTAGGCAGAGCTGCCCAGTTGCGGTGTGGTTGGCCCTGCCAGTCACTCTCAGGATCCAAGAAAAGGAAGGTTATGAATGAAGTAGATTTTACAGCCACTGTATTGATCTCTTTTTCTCCTCTCACAGGTGATAAATGCTATCGAGCAGGACTATCGGCTGCCACCGCCTATGGATTGTCCAAATGCTCTGCACCAGCTAATGCTTGACTGTTGGCAGAAAGATAGAAACCACAGACCCAAATTTGGGCAAATTGTCAACACCTTAGATAAAATGATCCGAAATCCTAACAGCCTGAAAGCCATGGCACCTCTCTCGTCTGGGTATGTACCTGTCTTCCTCTTGTCCTTTGGCTTCTCTTTGCAGCTCTGCTGTGCTTTGTGTCCTGGTGGGCGCCATCCTTGCATCTCTCCAGGCTAGCTGTTTTAGAGGCAGCTTGGCCTGTATTGTTTGGTCCTTTATAGGAAGAGCATTAAAAGATATCAAGGTCACTCTGGTCTCTCTCCTTGGGCAGGTTAGCTCTGGGGAACACAGACAGCTCACCGAGTTGGACAATGTACTCTGCACAGTTAAAAGAGCATCTTGGCTTCATGTACACATGATTGCTGGACAGGTGTGGTTGCTTTGGTAGGCCAGTCTCACGCACAGTAGAGGCAAATAAAGCCTTGTCAGGCAGTATGATGTTTCTATGGCCTGGGTGAGGATACACCAATTTATGGGAAGCACTGGCCCCGTTATGAGAATGTACTTTCTCCCCTTGTGCAGCCAGGACTTTGGAGCTACATCCTGTCATCTTTGATAGGATATCTCTCCTGTATGAACTGGTCCAGAAAGACTTCTTTAATGCTTTACACAATCCTTCTTCCAGTGGAGTAGAGTGCTTTCTGGGTGGTACTTCTTCATACAGTGTGATGCAAGCACTGTGAATGGTGCTGGTCCAGCTGATGGAGGGTGCAGAAATATGCATGCTTGATGCTGTTTGTTCTGCTCATTCCCCATTTCTGTGTTTCAGGATGAACCTCCCCCTACTTGACCGCACAATCCCGGATTATACCAGCTTCAACACTGTGGACGAATGGCTGGATGCCATCAAGATGAGCCAGTACAAGGAGAGCTTTGCCAGTGCTGGCTTCACCACCTTCGATGTAGTATCTCAGATGACTGTAGAGTAAGTGCCCAGGCTTCCAGTCCCAAAACACAAGGAAAAGTCTCAGTAGTTTAACAACAATTTGTCATTAGTGAATTAGTTTTTATTTTCACACGATGTAGTTTTAAAGAATTTGTTGCTTTGTGGATCCACTTTTAGTCTATTCAGTTTCTGCAGAACTGCTCTGTTCTGCAGGCTCTGTCTTGTCTCCAGACTGTGTCTGTCTGTCTCTCTGTATCTGCAGAGTCCATTTCTACACTATCACGCTGTGTCCCCCCACTGTGAAAACAAAAAGTCCCACAAGAGTCTCCAAAACACCAACATGGAACAAATGGAGAACTCAGGCCAGCATCAGCCAATTCTCCAGCCACTCAAGAGCACTTTTAGACTCCGCAGTCCTCTTGGATGTGTGGCTTATTGGAGATGGAGACAAGCACGCTGCAAACATATTTCTGCCTAAGAAAGGCCTCTGAAAGTCCAGATGGTTTCACGTTTGTTCTGAATTGTCCTACATCCATTGAAAACATCCCTCAGTGGCAAAATTCTAACAAGTTTTTCAGAGAAAGCAGGCAGCTGAAATCCATTTGTGGTGGTTTGTGCAGTCCCCTGGGGCTAGCTGGGGCTTTGGTGCCTCTGGTGAAAGATTTGTGGTTGGTTGCAGTTAGCTTTAGAAACCCTGCCTAAGAAAGCACCAAGCATTAAAGCCATCTGTAAGTGCTACGATGTCTCTGTGCCTTTTACCCAGGAAGGTTTTTGGATTTGGCACCTAATCCACACTAAGTCTACCAATGAATAAGAATCCATTCATGCCAACAGCCCTACTGACCTTTTCTGGCTTTTTTTCTCTTATCTGCTGCCAGGAAATTCACATGGCAATCCTGACTGTGTCAGTACATCTGTGGTACAGCCCCAAGACCCTGGGGGTGATTTTGGCACACTATAGGCTGTGTTCATACAACAGAAAGAGGGCCCGGAAATCTGAAGGATAGGGAAGAAGAACTTTGACCAAACTGGAACATCACACCCACACTGCAACTCAATGCTGCCTAGGTTTTGCTATTTGCGATATATATAACAGCAAACAGTTCTGCAGGCAGTCCAGCTAATGAAGTCTGCTTTTTTGTGGATGTGCTCAGTGCCCTGTAAATGCCACTTCTCCTGTGTCCCTCACAATATCTTTGAAGTCCTCTCTGAGTGCCTTCATCACAGTCACAAGGGTATCCTCAGCTCATGTCCCCACCAGTTTTGACAAACCTCCCTTCCACATTTCTCACCTGCCTGGCTGGACCTAATAACAGAGATGAGGACTTAATAACAGAGATGAGGACACTCCAAGTCCTTTTTCCTCGGGAAATCATTCTGCAACGTTAATTGAAACCACCTTCTTAATATTTGCTGGTCTTTGCAGAAGTAGGTAATCATGTAAGTGGAGATGAATTGCCATGAGACACTGTTTTCTTCAAATTCAGAAAGCCAGCAAAGTCTAAATGTTTACTGCAGACTGCTTCAGTTCACCCAATCCACATGGTTTCAACATTGTCCTACTTGAAAGGTTTCTCACTGGTTTGTCTGCAGGCTGGGTACACCTGGGCCACCAAAGGATCTATGCCCAGGGCAGAAAGCTTAGGAAGCACGGGGCCGTGCAGGGTTACAGGTTTTGCCATGCTCCCTTTTAAAAGTCTGTTCCTAACCCTTAAGGAAGGAGAAAAGGCAGCTGAAAATCCTTAGAGTCAGGTATGGGTCATGTCTCATGAATGCCATTCCCTTATCAGAAGAATTGTGACTGATCAAAGCAAAAATAGCAAGAACAGTCATTTGCACAGGAGGAGTGAGATTCACATTGATAAGGGTGTAACAGACCCTGTTCATATGTCTCCAGGGATGGAAAAAATGGGTTACTGTGTCACAGAGAGAGAATCCAAACATGTGAAGAAAGAAATAAAATTATTCAAGAGTAGAAAATCTGAGGCTTTAGAAAGACAAATTCTCTTAGAAACAGTGATTAGAGCCTGTGGTATTTGGTTTCACACTCTCTGTTGAGGCATCCAGTGCTCTGGGAGTGCTGCAGATATGCAGCAAATGCAAAGACTGAGAGGATAAGCCAGTAAGAGTCAAAGAGTAGAAGTTTCACCAGGTTTGCATGCATTAGTTGCATTTATGAATAAATCTGTGGAGACTTCATCTCTCTACACACCAGGCTCCAGGGGGCATGCTCATACATGGGCTTGTTCTGCTGTGAGAAAAATGTCTTCTGATATTTATGTGGTGTTTGTTTCTTTTCCTCCCAAAGGGACATTCTGCGAGTCGGGGTCACTTTAGCAGGACACCAGAAGAAAATTCTGAACAGTATCCAGGTGATGAGAGCACAGATGAACCAAATTCAGTCTGTGGAGGTTTGATAGCTACGTGTCCTCCTCCTCCTCTTCCTTGAGACCCTGCTCCCCTTTGCCCCTGTATGTCCGAGCTCCAGTTCTTAAGTGTTCTGCATGGACCAGAGACAGGCAGCTGCTCTGAGGATCATGGCAACAGGAAGAAATGCCCTGTCATCAATAACGAGAAGTCACCAAGAGCTTCTAGAATTTAAGCAATGGAAAAAGGGAACAAAAAAAAAGACAGCTATTTTGAAAAAAAAAACAAACCTATGAAATATTTTTAAATAATAATAATAATAAAGCAATTGCATTCTTGAAAAGGGCTCCAAGATCAATGGGAGTCTCCAAAGGAAGAAAAAAAGAGCAGCTTCATCTATTTCCTCTTGCACAAGGCTGCTGCAGCTGGGCCCTGACACCTCTGGAGCAACGAGACTTTGTCAAGAAGATGAATGCAAGGGAAGGTCACGAGAAGCACTTCTCTTTCTCAGGTGGGATGGCAGCTCTGGATTGTCCTGCAGCCAGCAGTCCTTCCTGAGACCCCTGTTAGCAGATCAAAGGGGAGAGAGAGCCGAGTCTCTGGTGCTGTGGAACCAAGTGCATCTCAGAAATGGATGGACTTCTTCAAAAGCTGAAGACTTTTTTTTAAAAAAAAACAAACAAATAAACTGAGACTAGAAGAGTCTGTTTCCAACAAATAAGAAGGAATCTGTAATGCTTGGGGGGGTGGGGATGGGGAAACCAATCCTTTTTACATCTCTTATTTTCTCTTGTCATGGAACAGTTTTGTGAGTGACAGTTTCCTAAGGGTCCGTCCATCCACCCTCCAATGGCATCATTGTCTCATACATATCATATGCACAAGACTTTTAGTGATGTCCTCACTAGATGCCAATGATCTTTTCCCAGAAGACTTCCCGAGTACAGTATGTAGTAGTTTTTGATTACAAATGCTGATGTGTACCTTTATTTTTCGGTTGTCATTGTTGGGAGATTTGTCCTTTTACCTTGTTTTGTTAACACCGGTTTGTGAGTTTGGGGTTGGAAATTTTTGGTTGGTTGGGGTTGGTTTTTTTTAATAATGAAAAAGAAATGACATCTCCAAGCATCATATCATTCAAGAACTGAAATCCCTTCCCTGTGGAAGGAAAAATTGCAGCTTATTGACAATGTGCCAGGAGAAAAATTTTTTTATATGCACATTTCCTCCCGTTTGCTTGTTTGTTATTTTGCAATTTGTCATGGCCCGACAGCTGTTCCTGACTGTTGGGTTCCAGTTGTTCGCCAAGATGAAATGACCGCCTGCGCGATTCAGGGTTGCTGGTGCAGGGGTGAGCAGCATCACAGAGGGTGTGGGGGGGGATTGCAGGGATGGGGGAAAGACAGGGGAGGGTGGTGGGTTTTGGGAGGGAATGATGACTCCACAGCTGCCTGTCAGAGCCCCTTGGAAATGTCTGACTGCTTAGAAAGGTGTCAGGTTGGTGCAGGTACCGCAGACAGGCAGGGTCAGCCCGGTCCTTGAAGAGGAGCTCGTGGCACATGGTTTGTCGGGGTCTGAATTGCGTTGGCTGCCAGGTTGTGGATGGTTCACTACAGTAACCAACTCCACGGATGTGCTCTGTGCCCTCTGGGGACCTGGTCCCTTTATTAGACAACGTCCTCTGGGGCAGCTTCAGCCTCAGCCAGGTGCCTCCAGGAGAGCCTGGGACAGCAAAGGCAAAACCTCCAGTCTAGTAGCCTGGGTCTCTGGACACAAAATGCTGTGGTTGAAGCTGAGTGGTCAATTAGTGGATTTACAAATAACTGAAATAAATATGTTAGTTACTGAGCAGGTCTTTGGTACGTGTAAATACCACCCACCAAGCGCAGGGGGGATACAAATGAGAATTGGGCTTGTTCTCCCTGTTCAGCACCATCTCGTATCCGTTTAAAATGCCTACCACCATCCACCTTCCTCTGGCCACGTGTGGCATATTTCCACACGTCTCCTGGCCATGGCCACCATAACTTGTGTTTACAAGCCTTTGTCTGCCTTTGCCATGTAATTCGTAGGGTCCTTCACTCGTTTTCAGCAGTGTGGGATGTTGAAGGCGTGTTCACTGGGAGCTGGTTTGCTGTATTTTCCAGGAGATGAATCTAAGAGGAAGGGTGTCTGCTGTGGATGAAACTCCCAAGCTGTCTAGACCTCTGTGGCCAGACATCAAGTCCCTAGACTGCTTGTGAAATACGAGGCCATTTATAAAATACTTTGCATTATCCACTTTCAGACCAGATCTGACAACACAGCACTTAGGAGTGGCCGCAGACGATTCCCTACAAGTGAGAGTCACTTCTCTGCTCAGCTCTTGCACTGTCCCAGCAGCAAACTGTCCCAGTTTGGTGCACAGCTCCAGCAGCAGGGGCCTTAACTGGAGGAATTTTTTCTTCCAGCCCCTATTCATCTGCAATCTCTACTGCAGGATTGTGTTTTCATTTGTATACAGTACTTCACATCCAAAAGCGCATCAGTAGTCGTGTGAGCATCAGTAGCAGGTGTGTGCTGGAGGCACAGGGACGTGTTCTGCACTCAGTGTCCGCAGTGCATCCCCTCTGACAGCAGTGCCATTGCCCTGCATCTCTTTCAGATGGCAGAATACAATGTAGAGTGAGGGGTGAGTGGACTGTAGGTATGTCATATGCAGGTGTGCCTGGACATAATCTGCTGTGTCCCTAGCATCCAGACTGTTTTAGCCTTTGTATCTAGCAAAGGGATGCTTTTAATACCTTTGCATTTAGAAAGCACTGCTCCTGATCAAGAAATGGACTCAACTTTTAAAAAGCAGCTCGCAAAAAGTGATGGTGCTGACTAAACCGCACAAAGTGCTTGCAGAGGGCACACAGAGAAACAGGAAGCTTCTCTGTGCGCCCTGTCCTGTAGAAGTGTGCAGCAGCAGTGAGGACTGCTCACACGGTGCGTCTCCGTCCCACATTGTAGTTGCTGTACTTTAACAAGGAGCAGTTGTGAGTCTTTCCCAAAGGCATGTCTGAAACTGTTTGTTGGCAGTCTAGGGTGAGGGAAGTGTGGTGCTCTGCCAAATTGTCTCGCCACAGCCAACCGGTGACTGTATGTACAAGGGAGCTTTGCAAGGAGAGCTGTCTGTCTAGAAAACTCACCAGCAAATTCCTGTGGGGCAGCCATGTGGAAGGAGCACATGATGCCCTTCGGTTGTCCTCCCAGACAATCCTTGACTGTTCTCCGCCATCCCTTACATTCCTGCAGACGCTGAGGAGAAGCAGTGGCCAGGCAGCTTCCCTTCAGAGTACATCAGTATTAGGCAGGGCTTGGAAGGCACTTCAGGTCTTCTCCATTTGGAGACATTTTGTCTTAATGCACTGACTCTCCTCGCTGGCTGGCGTTAGACACATCTAGCTACCAGACCCAGCCCACTGTGAAGGATGGGACCATACCGAGCTCAGTGCCACAACTCACCAAAGCCATGGCAGCTGTCTGCAGGACAGAGAAAGCACATCCTTGTCTCTTCTTCTGACCAAAAATCACATGGTGTTGGTACTAAAAGTAACACATTCTCATCTCTTTATACCAGGCATTGCTGTGACATCTGTCTGTATTTGACTGTGTAGGACTAATGGAGAAATGGACCTAAAATAGAAATTATCTATAAAACACTGCATTTTTCTGCATCCCTCAAGATCTCTTGGGAGCATAAGGAACCAAGTTCCTGTAAAGTGCTTTGGATGTAAATGGCTCTGGAGCATGCTCCAGTGGAGGGCAGAGTCACTGAAGTGACTTTAACATATTTATTTCATGGCTATCAAATGTACTGCTATGAAATACGAGTCTAACAGCAAAATTCAACTTCATGGGGAGAACATATAACAAGGGGAAAAGGCACTTCCTAACATTGACACTGTGAAATACTATTGTGCATGTGCATGTGTGCGTGTGTGAATACTTAAAAATTATCACGAGATTTTTCAGACAGCTTGTTGTAATTTTCACATTTCCTCTCCGCCTTTCAAGCTACCTCCCAGTCCTACCCTTCTCCTCATCTCCCACTGCTGTCTGCTGCTGAGGGTTGCCCATGTCTGGTGATGGCAGCCGGCTGGGGAGCTGAACAGGGTGCTAGGTTGAAAATACTGAGTTGTTTGGCAAGTGATAAGTTCAAATAATGCAGAGCACCATGGGGCAGAGTGGAGAAAGCAAAGCATATGTGGATAGTAA